>NW_017672622.1:77400-101331 GCF_001879085.1 Nicotiana attenuata
ATTAATGCAACGTTTAATGCTCGTGTTGGTGGTGAGGATGATGATGAAATCCTTACAAATCAAGATTGGACGAATGTTAAAATTCTTATAGATTTTTTAGAACATTTTCAAATTGCTACAAATGCATTTTCTAGGCAATATTATCCTACTATTTCAAATTGTTTAGTTTATATTGCAGCACTATGTGATTTGTTTGTTGAATTTCCGGAGGGTGGGGAAATTTATAAACTTGCTATAAATGCAATGAAAGAAAAGTTTAAAAAATATGTTTTCCTTATCCCCCTATTTATGGTGTTGCTGCAATGTTAAATCCTACAATGAAATTAGGAGGTCCTCACTTTTGGTACTCAAATATTTATAAGGCTTTAGATCTTTCAGTTGAGGAATTTTCTACACTTGCAGAGGCAAAAGCCTCAATTAAAATAAATGCTCAAACAATTTATAATGCTTATCAACTTGCGTTAGATCATGCTAGGCCAAATGTTCAATGGAACACTTCTTCTAGTTCACAATCATCTAAAAGAGTTGCGGGCCTAAAAGCACTTAAATCTTGGACGGAGTTTAGGGGTTCTCAAGGTGATAATTTTGATGAGACTTCACATCTAAATGAGCTTCAAGTTTATTTGTCGCAGGGACTTGAAAAGGAGAATCCAGACGGCACCTTTGATCTTTTGGAATGGTGGAAGGCAAGGGAAAAACATTTTCCGGTTCTTGCAAGGATGGCTCGGGATATTTTATCTATTCAAGCTTCAACAGTTGCATCAGAGAGCGCGTTCAGTCAAGCAAGACTTCAAATAGGTGATCATAGAGCATCTATGAGGGAGAGCTTGGAAAAATCAGTACTATTCAGAGATTGGATCCGCTCGGAAAGAAGAAACTTTGGACTTGCAGAATCACAACCGGAGATAGACGAAGCTTATGAAGAAATGATAGCGGAACTTGCGGAGGATGCTGCTTCGCCCGGAAGCGGTGATGAACAAGCTTCTTTTCCGCCACCACCAACGGAACCTCCTCCGAACCTTGAAGGATTTATGAGATTTGTTAGAGATACAATGTAGATTATGGTGTAACTTGTACTTTGGCATATCTTCTTTAGTTTTTTTTTCCTTTTAATGGTGGTATTAGTACCTTGTTGTGCTCATTCCATTGGGGGGAAGAAGACTAAGAAAGATATGCCATTTTTGGTAATAAAAATTATAAGACATGCCCTTAAATATCTCTTTGCAATATTTTTTTGTCTTTAACTTGCAATTATTTATAAGCTATAATATATATATATAACATACAATATATACTAAAAGAAAATATATAAGGGAATATATATACATAACATATAATATATACTACAAGAAAATATATAAGGGAATATATATACATAACATACAATATATACTAAAAGAAAATATAAAAGGGAATATATATACATAACATAACATATATACTACAAGAAAATATATAAGGGAATATATATACATAACATACAATATATACTACAAGAAAATATATAAGGGAATATATATACATAACATACAATATATACTACAAGAAAATATATAAGGGAATATATATACATAACATACTATATATAGTATACTATACTAGTATACTATATATATTATATATACTTGAAGAAGTAGTACTATATATACTACAAAACAAGATTTTTCAAAATGAGGGCCCCACTGTCACGACCCGGAATTCCCACCCTCGGGAGTCGTGATGGCGCCTACTAATAGGAGCTAGGCAAGCCAACTTAATTAGCAATTTTATTAAACACATGTTCCTTTTTAACAATTAACGGCATTAAATAAAGGCGACAGAATTAAAATCATAGGCGGAAGACTTAAATGTAGATAGATGATCAATAATACAGAAGTTCCAACACATATATGTCTACCCCGGGACTGGAGTCACATCCTCACGAACATCTAAGGAGTACTACATACAAAGTCTAAAAGAAACATAATCTGTTTATCTCGGGTACAATGAGATGACAGCCAAAGCGTAAGGATAGAAGGGAGATGCCGGGCCTGCGGACGCCTGCAAGCTACCTCGGGTCTCTCTGGACTGAAGGTTCACCCCCGTGCTAATGCTGCTGCTGCTGCTCAATACCTGGACCTGTGCAAAAATGCACAGAGTGTAGCATCAGCACAACCGACCCCATGTGCTGGTAAGTGCCTAGCCTAACCCCGGCGTAGAAGTGACGAGGCTAGACTGGACCTCACATAAACCTATGCAATTATAAATATACAACGAAAATCGAAGTACAAGGCAACTAACAGTATGGAAGGGGAAACATGCTGTGGGGAGATAACAAGATTAACAGTAAATCCGAAGTAATCAATCCAGGTGCAATTTACCATTTAAAGCGAACAAGAAACTAATACCAACACTAAACACATTTGCATCAATAACAGTTGCGGCGTGCAACCCGATCCACCATTAACATTGTTGCGGCGTGCAACCCGATCCACAATTATCACTGTTGCAGCGTGCAACCCGATCCACAATTAACATTGTTGCGGCGTGCAACCCGATCCACAATTATTACTGTTGCGGCGTGCAACCCGATCCACAATTAACATTGTTGCGGCGTGCAATCCGATCCACAATTATCACTGTTGCGCGTGCAACCCGATCCACAATTAACATTGTTGCGGCGTGCAACCCGATCCACAATTATCACTGTTGCGGCGTGCAACCCGGTCCACAATTAACATTGTTGCGGCGTGCAACCCGATCCACAATTATCACTGTTGCGGCGTGCAACCCGATCCACAATTAACATTGTTGCGGCGCGCAAACCGATCCACAATGTATACCTCTCAACCTTGCCCAAGCAACAGTCACAAATAAAGGGCAAGGGAGTAAACAAGTATTTGGAAAGAAATCTCAACAAGGGTGCACAAACAACCAATAACAACCATGCAAGAGTAAATTGTTATTTCTCTTTTTCTTTCATTTTCATATCCTAACTCTCATTAGCACTCGTGTCAAGCTCTAAGGCATTTCTCATTTCACATGCTCTCACCATTTGTATTTCAGACCGAGCCAATGCTCCACGAAGTTCTACAATCACCATATCTTTCACAATGTGTATACCACGTATAGAAGCCATCAATGACATGGAAGACATAACAATATCCAAACAACTCACATATGAGGACTCACGGTCATGCTAGACCCCAATGTATAGGAACTCGTCACCATGCCTATACATCGTACTCGATCATTTAGCAATTAGCAAACAAGACTCGACTCCTATTCCCTCAAGCTAGGGTTAAACAAAACACTTACCTCAACTTCCACGGCCAATACAATCCTCCACAACCGCTTTCCCTCTCGAATTCGGCCCCAACTCGACCAAATCTATGCAATAAGGACTTCATGATATCAATATGTGCTAAACAAATCAAACCCAATGACTAATTATAGCTTTTTCATTAATTTACCCCAAAAGGTCAAAAATTCCCCCGGGCCCACATGGTCAAAACCCGAGGTTCGAACCAAAATCCGTTTACCCATTCCCCCATGAACTCAAATATGTAAGTTATTTTGGAATCAAACCCCGAATTGAGGTCCAAAACCCCCAATTTTAGAAAACCTAGGTTCTACCCTAAATTCCCAATTTCCCCATTAAAACCTTTGTTTTTGAAGTTGAAATTATGTTTAAGGATGTTAAGGAGTAAAGAAAATGAGTTAGAAATCACTTACCAATCGTTTTGAAGAAGTAGAATCGTTTGGAAAATCGCCTCTCATGTTTTGGGTTTTGAAAAAGTGAAAAATGACTGAAAATCCCGACTTTATATACTGTGCTGAAGACTGGCGCGGACCGCACAAAAATGCACCGCGGCCACGCCGAGGAAGGGAAGAAAAATGACTCTCTGAACCTACCCAGCGCGGACTGCACTGATTTGGTGCGCGGCCGCGCTGGTTGACCTAGAATTCACTGGCCCTCTGAACCTAGCCACGCGGACCGCGCAAGAATGCACCGCGGCTGCGCGGCTTCCAGCGCGGACCGCGCGGAAATGACCGCGGCCGCGCTGGGGGCCTGCAACACATGAACCTGCAACCATCTAATATTTCTAGCCTAAGACCTCCCGGGACCTACTCAAAACTCACCCGAGCCCTCGGGGCTCCAAACCGAACATACATATAAACTCAAAAACATCCTACGGACTCATCCGTGCGATCAAATCGCCCAAACAACATCATAATCATCAAATTAGGCCTCAAGACCCAGGATTTCCTTCCAATTTTCATAAAACATCAAGTTTAGAGTTTTTAGTCCAAAACACGTCAAACGACGTCCAAATTCAACCAAACTTTACAGAAAGTGCCGTATATAAGACTTGTACCGGGCGTCGGAACCAAAATACGAGCCCGATACCACAATCTTTTAATCAAATTCCATTTCCAATTTCCTTAATTATTTCCAGAAAACAATTTCACACAAAAATTCATTTCTCGGGCTTGGGACCTTGGAATTTGCTTCCGGGCATACGCCCAAGTCCCATATTTTCCAACGGACCCTACGGGACCGTCAAATCACGGGTCCGGCTCCGTTTGCCCAAAACGTTGACCGAAGTCAAACTTAATCAATTAAATACCAAGATTTAATAATTTTTCTCACAAATTTCATATTTAAACTTTTCCGGCTACGCGCCCAGACTGCGCACACAACTCGAGGCAACCCCAAGTGAGGTTTTCACGGCCTCAGAAGTACAAAGGGAGTAGGAATACAGGTGATGACCCTTTTGGTTCGTCACATCCTCCACCTCTAAAACAACTGTTCGTCCTCGAACGGACAAAAGAAAGGAGTACCTGAGTCGGGGAAAAGATGGGGATAACGGCTCCGCATATCAGACTCGGACTCCCAGGTCGATGCCTCAGGAGGCTGACCTCTCCACTGAACACGAACAGAAGGAAAACTCTTGGATCTCAACTGACGAATCTGCCGGTCCAGAATAGCTACCGGCTCATCCTCATAGGATAAGTCCTTGTCTAGCTGGACAGTACTGAAATCTAACACGTGGGTAGGATCGCTGTGATACCTCCGAAGCATGGATACATGGAAAACTGGATGCACGGCTGATAAGCTGGGCGGCAACGCAAGTCTATAAGCCACCTCTCCCACTCGATCAAGAATCTCAAACGGGCCAATGTACCTAGGGCTAAGATTGCCCTTCTTCCCAAATCTCATCACGCCCTTCATAGGCGACACTCGGAGCAATACCCGCTCACCAACCATGAAAGCTACATCTCGAACCTTACGGTCTGCATAACTCTTCTACCTAGACTGAGCTGAACGAGGCCTCTCTTGAATGATCTTGACCTTGACCAAGGCCTCCTGAACCAAATCCGTACCTATCAACCGAGCCTCTCCCGGCTCAAACCATCCAACCGGAGTCCGGCATCGCCTACCATATAAAGCCTCATAATGAGCCATCTGGATGCTCGACTGGTAGCTGTTGTTGTAAGCAAACTCCGCCAAAGGCAAGAACTGATCCCACGAACCTCCAAAATCAATAACACAAGCTCGGAGCATATCTTCCAAAATTTTAATAGTCCGCTCGGACTGACCGTCCGTCTGGGGATGAAATGCTGTGCTCAAGTCTACCCTTGTGCCCAACTCTCGTTGAACTGCTCTCCAAAAGCGTGAGGTAAACTGCGTACCCCGATCCGAAATGATAGGCACGGGCACACCGAAAATGCGGAGCCGTTATCCTCATCTTTTCCCCGACTCAGGTACTTCCTTCTTCTGTCCGTTCGAGGACGAACGGTTGTTCTAGAGGTGGAGAATGTGACGAACCGAAGGGTCATCACCTGTTTTCTTACCCATTCTGTGCTTCCGAGGCCTTGAAAACCTCATTTATAGTCGCTTTGTTTTGCGTGCGCAGTCCGGGCGCGTAGCCGGAAAGCTTAAATGTGAAATTCTGTGAAATATGCTAAATTTTGGTATTAAAATGAATAAATTTGACTTCGGTCAACATTTTGGGTAAACGGACCCGGACCCGTGATTTGACGGTCCCGGAGGGTCCGTAGGAAAATATGGGATGCGGGCGAATGCCGGAATCGAATTCCGAGGTCCCAAGCCCGAGAAATGAATTTTTGAGTAAAATTGTTTTTTTCTGAAATTATTAAGGAAAAATTGAAATGAAAATTGATTAGAACCTGTTGGTATCGGGCCCGTATTTTGGTTCTGGCGCCCGGTAAAGGTCTTATATGTGATTTAAGATGTTTCTGTAAAGTTTGGTTAAAAACGAACATCGTTTGACGGGATCCGAACCCTAAATGGGAAATTGATATTTAATAAGAATTTTGAGAAATCTCATTGATCTCGAGGCTTAATTCGATGTTCATGATGTTATATTGGTGATGGGATCACACGAATATGTTCGTAAGATATTTTTGAGGTAGTTTGCATACTTGGGTTGGAGTTTCGAGGGCTCGGGTGAGTTTCGAGTAGGTCCGGGATGCCTTAGACTTAAAAGATCAGATGTTGCAGGTTCAGGAAATATTGCAGGCCTCTGAATCCTCTTGCGCGGTCCGCAAAAAATCGCGTGCGGCCGCGGAGGGGCCAACGCGGCCGCGGTCGCCTTTGAGCGGTCCGCGGTGGATGCTGCCCGGCCGCGGTCGGCCTTGTGCGGTCCGCACGGGGCTATGAACTGCAGGTCTTCAGGGAGGCCTGTGCGGCCGCGGTCCTTTTTGCGCGGTCCGCACAGGGAGCTTCAGAGGGGTATAAATAAACGGGAATTTCAGTTATTTTACACTTTTCAAAACCCCAAAACATAAGAGGCAATTTTCCAAACAAACATTCTTCTCCAAAACGATTGGTAAGTGCTTTCTAACTCATTTTCTTCACTCCTCAACATCTTCTAACATGATTTCAACTTCAAATCAAAGATTTTCATGGGGAAATTGGGTGTTTTTGGTAGAACCTAGGTTTTTCAAAAATTAGGGATTTGGACCTCAATTTGAGGTCTGATTTCAAAACAAATTACATATTTAAGTTCGTGGGGGAATGGGTAATCGGGTTTTGGTTCGAACCTCGGGTTTTGACCGCGTGGGCCCGGGGGCATTTTTTTACCTTTTTGGGTAAAACTTGGGAAACTCATTTTTATGCATTGGGCTTGATTCATTTAGCATGTATTAATGTAATTAAGTAATTTGTGATTAGATACGAGCGAATTGGAGGTGTAATCGCGGGGTAAAGCTATAATTGAGGCTTGAGTTGTATTCAAGGCATTGAGGTAAGTGTTTGGTTTAACCCTAGCTTGAGGGACTAGGAGTTGAATCTTATTTGCTAATTGCTTCTTGTTGAGTACGACGTATAGGCATGGTGACGAGTATCTATACGTTGGTGTCTAGCATGACCGTGAGTCTTTAAATTGTGAATATCTTGACTTCGTTGTATTTCTTTTGTCTTGGCGATGATCCCTATTTGTTGTGAAAAGCTTGTGAAAGGAAATTGTGACCTATGAACAACGAGGAGCATTGGCTCAAGTTATATTTCAATTGTGAGCGTATATGAAATGGTTGAACCCTTTGGAGCATTGGCTCAAGTGGTAAAGTGAGATATGAAATAAAAGTGAAAGGAAGAAAAAGAGTATTTAAATTGTTCCCTTGCCGGGATATTGTTGTTTATTGATTGTTTTCCCTTGTCGGGATATTGAGATTATTGATGTGGTACCCTTGCCGGGATTTAACTATTCAATTGTGTTCCCTCGCCGGGATTTCTTTTATTACTTGTTTATTTCCTTGTCCCTTGCTTGTGATTGTTGTTTGGGTGAGGAAGAGTGTTAAAGCACGAAGGGTGATGCCGTGCATTGTTTGTTTGTTGTGAGGAAAGAGTGTAAAGCACGAAGGGTGATGCCGTGCATTGTTTGATTATATGTGAGGAAAGAGAGTAATGCACGAAGGGTGATGCCGTGCCGCACGATGTACCATTCCGTGCCGATTCTATTGATTATATGTGAGGAAAAGAGAGTAAAAGCACGAAAGGTGATGCCGTGCACACTTTATTATATCATTGCTTGGTGAGGATGAGAGTAAAAGCACGAAGGGTGATGTTGTGCACTTGTTACTCTCGGTTTCTTTATTAATGTCTGAGTTGTGTTATTTCCTTCGTTACGGGATGACTTTTACTTGAAATTGTTATTTCCCCCATAGCATGCTCCCCCTCCCATATTGATTACTTGTCTCTGTATTTCGGTTCCACTGTATATATATATATAACTGCACAGGTTTATGTGGTAGTCCGGTCTAGCCTCGTCACTACTTCGCCGGGGTCAGGCTAGGCACTTACCAGCACATGGGGTCGGTTGTGCTGATACTACACTCTGTGCTCTTTTGCACAGATCCAAGTGTCGAGCAGCTTACGGTGTGCAGCAGTAGTTCGGGAGCTAGTCTTCAGTTCACGAGATTCCCGAGGTAGTCTCGCAGGCGTCCGCAGGCCCGACATCTCCTCTATCCTTATTTATGATCTGTTTCCTTTTGTATCCGAGACAGACTTTATTCCTTGTTTCAGACAGTTGTATGTAGCACTCTTAGATAGTCCGTGAATGTTGTGACACCAGTCCTGGGTAGAGATGTGGATTTTCCTTGTTATTTTGTTTTACTTCGTTAGGTCTTCCGCTAAATTATGAATTCCGCTGTTGTTTAATTATTTATCTCCTGTTAGTTTAATTGGTAAACTTGGATTTAAAACCAAAGTATTATGGATTCTAAATGTGTGGCTTGCCTAGATTCTACGAGTAGGCGCCATCACGACCCCCGGGGGTGGAAAATCCGGGTCGTGACAGGATTATTGAGATATTATTGTTCCCTTGCCGGGATGTTTGTTTGATATTATTGTTCCCTTGTAGGGATTCCTTGTGATTATTGTTGGTCTGTAAATGGGAGCGGGTGGTACGCCTACAAAAAGATATAGTGAAATGGGAGCGGGTGGTACGCCTACCACAAGATATAGTAAAATGGGAGCGGGTGGTACGCCTACCACAAGATATAGTGAAATGGGAGTGGGTGGTACGCCTACCACAAGATATAATGAAATGGGAGCGGGTGGTACGCCTACCACAAGATATAATAAAATAGGAGCGGGTGGTACGCCTACCACAAGATATAATGAAATGGCAGCGGGTGGTACGCCCACCACAATATATAATAAAATTGGAGCGGGTGGTATGCTTACCACAAGATATGAGAAATGGGATCGGGTTGCACGCCTGCAACAAGATGTGAAAAGAAAGTAAAATCTGCCTTTGTTTTTCTTTATTCTTGTTAGTTGTTGGATTTTGATTCCTTTTTTTCTATTGATATTCTATTTTTACCTGTTTTTCCCCAAAGCATGTTTCCCCCTCCCATCTTTACTTGTTTATTTCCGTATTTCTTTTCCGCTATATATATTTGAACTGCACAGGTTTATTTGGTAGTATGGTCCTAGCCTCGTCACTACTTCGCCGAGGTTAGGTTAGGCACTTACCAGCACATGGGGTCGGTTGTGCTGATACTACACTCTGCACTCTTTGGTGCAGACCCCAGTGTTGTGGACTTCGGACCACAGTGAGATTGCTGATTCTTGATCATCAGGCGACCCGAGGTAGTCCTGCAGGCGTCCGCAGGCCTTGGCGTCTCCTTCTATCTACTAATCCTGTTTCTTTCATGCATTTCTAGAGACAATATTGTATTTATTTCTTTCAGACCCTTTATTTGTAGTATTCTTAGACCGTCTGTGAAACTGTGACACCAGTTCTGGGTAGTCGAGACTCAAACAGTTGTATTAGATATTCATGTTCAGATAGCTTATTGTTTCTTTCTTCCGCTTATGTTAAATTCCACTGTTTAAATGTTATTATTTTGAAATTGTTAATGAATATAAAATGGGTAAAAAGGTAAATTGTGCAATTAATTGGCTTGCCTAGCTCGTATTAGTAGGCACCATCACGACTCCCGCGGGTGGGAATCCGGGTCGTGACAAGTTGGTATCAGAGCTCTAGGTTACATGGGTCACACAGTTCACAGACAAGCTTAGTAGATTCTGAGGGATCAGTACAAAGACGTCTGTATTTATCCCCAGAGGCTACAGAGTTAGGAAAAAAAAGTTCACATCCATTCTTTCCTGTCGTGCGATTTTGTTCTCTCAGTACTAAATTAAAACCCCTACTCTTGTCCTTTCGCGAATGGCGAGGTCACGTACCGCTTCTTCAGCCAAACGGCAGCACAGACCGGTGATAGATCAGCTACATCTTCGGAGGCTTTGTGGTGGTTGGATGGGTTTCACCAAGCTCTTCACTACTACTTTCAGTGATGCATCTTCTGAGGATCCCCAGGATTTTCTAGACAGCTGTCATGAGGTTCTCAGGAACATGGGGATCGTGGAGACCAATGGAATCGATTTTGCTACTTTTTGCTTGTCTGGATCTGCCAAGACTTGGTGGAGGGATTACTGTTTGGCTAGACCAGCCGGATCGCCAACTTTGACTTGGGAGCAGCTTACTTAGCTATTTCTGGAGGAGTTTCTCCACATTACTCGGAGAGTGAGGAGGTTCATTGAGGGACTCGTCTAGCCCGCTCAGTTAGCTAGAGGTGGAGGTAGAGATGCTAGAGGTGGAGGCAGAGGTATTAGAGGTAGAGGTGAAGGCGCTGTTCTGGGTTGTAGCAGAGAAGCTTCAGTTTATTTTGCGTCGCATATGGTCATGCCTAGTGGTTCTTTAGGAGCTCCTGTATATGTGTCTACATCGGTGAGTGATTTTGTTGTGGTAGGTCGTGTCTATCGTTCGTGTATAGTTGTAATTGGGGGTCTTGAGACTCGTGTAGATTTGCTTCTTCTGGACATGGTGATTTCGATGTCATATTAGGGATGGACTGGTTATCACCTTACCACGCTATCTTGGACTGTCATGCCAAGACTGTGACCTTAGCCTTACCGGGTTTGCCTCGTTTAGAGTGGAGAGGGACTCCTGGTTATTCTACCTGTAGCATTATCTCCTATGTGAAGGCTCGGCGTATGGTCGAGAAGGGGTGTTTGGCCTATTTGGTTTATGTTCGTAATTCTAGTGCTGAGGTCCCTTCTATTGATTATGTGCCCGTTGTTCGTGAGTTTCCTGAGGTATTCCCTTCAAACCTGCCGAGTATGCCACCCGATAGGGATATTGACTTTTGCATTGATTTGGCTCCGGGCACTCAGCCCATTTCTATCCTGCCGTATCGTATGGCCCCGCCTGAGTTGAAAGAGTTGAAGGAGCAGTATAAGACCTGCTTGAGAAGGGTTTCATTAGGCCGAGTGTTTCGCCTTGGGGTACGCCGGTGTTGTTTGTTAAGAAGAAGGACGGATCGATGAGAATGTGTATGTATTACCGGTAGTTGAACAAGGTTACAATCAAGAATAAGTATCAATTTCCCAGGATTGATGATTTGTTTGATCAGTTTCAGGGTGCCAAAGTATCTTTTTTTTAAATTGACTTGAGATCTGGCTACCATCAGTTAAGGATTAGGGCATCAGATGTCCCCAAGACAGCTTTCCGCACTAGGTACGGGCATTATGAGTTCTTGGTGATGTCATTCGGGTGTACAAATGCCCCAGCAGCTTTTATGGATCTGATGAACCGAGTGTTCAAGCCTTATTTGGATTCGTTCGTGATAGTCTTCACTGACGATATTTTGATATATTCCCGCAGCCGGGAGGAGCACGAGCAACATCTTAGAGTGGTTCTTCAGACCTTGAGGGATAGTCAGTTATATGCTAAGTTCTCGAAGTGTGAGTTCTGGTTGAGTTTAGTTGCATTTTTGGGTCATGTTGTATCGGTAGAGGGTATTCAGGTTGATCCGATGAAGATTGAGGCAGTCAAGAACTGGCCTAGACCAGCATCAGCTACAGAGATTCGGAGTTTCTTGGGATTGGCAGGCTACTATCGTCGGTTCGTGGAGGGGTTCTCATCTATTGCAGCCCCGATGACCAGGTTGACCGAAAAGGGTGCCCAGCTCAGATGGTCGAACGAGTGTGAAACGAGCCTTCAGATGCTCAAGACAGCTCTGACTACGACACCGGTGTTGGTTTTGCCCACAGGTTCAGGGCCTTATACAGTTTATTGCGATGCTTCTCGTATTGGACCTCGTGCAGTGTTGATGCAGGGTGGCAAGGTCACTGCCTATGCTTCGCGTCAGTTGAAGATTCATGAGAAGAACTATCCGGTTCATGATTTAGAGTTGGCAGCCATTGTTCACGCATTGAAGATTTGGAGGCATTATCTGTGTGGCGTGGCATGTGAGGTGTTCACGGATCACAAGAGTCTTCAGTATTTGTTCAAGCAAAAGGAGTTGAATTTGAGGCAGAGGAGGTGGTTGGAGTTGTTGAAAGACTGAGAATTTGAGGCAGAGGAGGTGGTTGGAGTTGTTGAAAGACTATGATATCACCATCTTATATCATCCGGAAAAGGCAAATGTGGTAGCCGATGCTTTGAGTAGAAAGTCAGTCAGTATGGGCAGTCTCGCTTATATTCCGGTCGGTGAGAGACCGCTTGCTTTGAATGTTCAGGCTTTGGCCAATCAGTTCGTGAGGCTGGATGTTTCTGAGCCCAGTCGTGTGTTAGCTCGCACAATCGCTCGTTCTTCTTTATTGGAGCGTATCCGTGATCGGCAGTATGATGATCCCCATTTGTGTGTCCTTAGAGACACAGTGCAGCACAGATGTGCCAAGCAGGGTACCTTAGGTGATGATGGAGTTTTGAGATTGCAGGGTCGAGTTTGTGTGCCTAATGTGGATGGACTCCGAGAGTTGATTTTAGAGGAGGCCCATAGCTCCCGGTACTCTATTCATCCGGGCACCGCGAAGATGTATCAGGATTTGCGGCAGCATTATCGGTGGCGGAGAATGAAGAAGAATATCGTTGCATATGTGGCTCGGTGTTTGAATTGTCAGCAGGTTAAGTACGAGCATTAGAGGCCCGGTGGTTCATTTCAGAGGATTTGAGCTTCCCGAGTGGAAGTGGGAGCGGATCACCACAGATTTCGTTGTTGCACTTCCGCAGACTCGGAAGAAGTTCGACGCAGTATGGGTCATTGTTGATAGGTTGACCAAGTCAGCACATTTCATTCCTCTGGCAGTCTCCTATTCATCTAAGAGGTTAGCTGAGATCTATATCTGGGAGATTGTTCGCCTTCATGGTGTGCCCGTGTCTATCATTTCGGACCGAGGTACGCAGTTTACCTCGCGTTTCTGGAGAGCAGTTCAGCGAGAGTTGGGCACACGGGTTGAGTTGAGCACAACATTTCATCCTCAGGCAGACGGGCAGTCCGAGCGGACTATTCAGATTTTGGAGGATATGCTCCGAGCTTGTGTCATTGACTTTGGAGGCTCGTGGGATCAGTTTTTGCCTTTAGCGGAGTTTGCCTACAATAACAGCTACCAGTCGAGTATCTAGATGGCTCCTTATGAGGCTTTACAAGGTAGGCAGTGTCGGTCTTCGGTCGGATGGTTTGAGCCGGGAGAGGCTCGGTTGTTGGGTACGGATCTGGTTTAGGATGCCTTGGACAAGGTCAGGATCATTCAAGATAGGCTTCGTACAGCTCAGTCCAGGCAAAAGAGTTATGCCGACCGCAAGGTTCGAGATTTGGCTTTCATGGTCGGTGAGCGGGTATTGCTTCGAGTGTCGCCTATGAAGGGCGTGATGAGATTTGGGAAAAAGGGCAAGCTTAGCCCTAGGTTCATTGGTCCGTTTGGGATTCTTGATCGAGTGGGAGAGGTGGCTTATAGACTTGCCTTGCCGCCAAGCTTATCGGCCGTATATCCAGTGTTTCATGTGTCCATGCTTCAGAAGTATCTCGGCGATCCATCCCACATGTTAGATTTCAGCACTGTCCAGTTGGACAAGGACTTGTCTTATGAGGAGGAGCCGGTGGCTATTTTAGACCGGCAGGTTCGTCAGTTGAGATCGAAGAGTTTTCCTTCTGTTCGTGTTCAGTGGAGAGGTCAGCCTGCTGAGGCATCGACCTTGGAGTCCGAGTCCGATATACGGAGCCGTTATCCCCGTCTTTTCCCCGACTCAGGTACTTCCTTCTTATGTCCGTTCGAGGACGAACGGTTATTTTAGAGGTGGGGAATGTGATGACCCAAGAGGTCATCACTTGTTTTTAAAATGAATTCTGCGTTCCGAGGCCTTGAAATCAACTTTTTGCATCACCGCAATTTGCGTGCGCAGTCCGGGCGTGTAGCCGGAAAGCTTATATGTGAAAATCAGTGAAAAAAATAACTAATTTTGACTGTAAAATGAGTTAATTTGACTTCGGTCAATGTTTTGGGTAAACGGATCCGGACCCGTGATTTGACGGTCCCGGAGGGTCCGTAGGAAAATATGGGACTTGGGCGTATGCCCGGAATCGAATTTCGAGGTCCCAAGCCCGAGAAATGAATTTTTGAAAGAAATTGTTTTCTGAAATTGTTTAAAAGATTTGGAAATGAATTTTGATTAGAGCATGTTGGTATCGGGCTCGTATTTTGGTTCCGGCGCCGGGTACAGGTCTTATATATGATATAAGATAAATCTGTGAAGTTTGGTGAGAAACGGAGTCCGTTTGACGTAATTCGGACCTTAATTGGAAAATTTGATGTTTAAGAAGTTTTGATAAATTTCATTGATATTGAGGTTTAATTCGATGTTTCTGATGTTATTTTGGTGATATGAGTACACGAATAAGTCCGTGGGATGTTTTTGAGGTTGTGTGTATATTTGGTTTGGAGCCCCGAGGGCTCGGGTGAGTTTTGGATAGGCCACGGGGAAGAAAAAAAAGAAAAAAAAGAGTGGCGCAGCTCCTTCTTCTGAAAACAAGGGCAGCCGTTTCTTTGTTCTTGAACACAAAAATACACCCAAATATGCAGCCATGAAAGAGTGGCAAATCTCCACCGTTACCATCTCATTGTTTCCTCCAAAAGCATCTCTTGAAACTCCATCAAAGCTAACCTAATAAACCTCCAAAAAAAAAAATGCAGCAACGAGCTGCTGCAATCAGCCCCAAAATCAGCTCCTCTCACCTCCAAAACACCCATCAAACTAACTCCAAACAACCACCATAAAACCCAGCTTCAACACTATGAAAACCAGTGAGAAACCTCCAATAAAATGCTCCAAACAGCCATGAAAAAACACCTGCTTCTTCTTCCCAAAATACACCATCATTAGCTCCAAAAATCAGCTCAAGAACGTCCCTTTCTCAGCCTGAAAACGCAGCTGAAATAGCTGCAAAAACAGCCCAGAAAAGTAGCGAAAATCAGCTGCAAAACAGGTTCCAAATGCTGCCCCTCGTCCAGCTGAAAATCACCTTTAAACCAGCCTCCAAAAGCAGCGAAAGTCAGTCTCAAACCAGCTGAAATTCAGCTCCAAAATACTCAAAAACGCAGCCAAGAGCAGCCTCAAAACAGTGAATAAAAAAAAAAACGCAGCTAGAACGGCTCCAAGAGCAGCTGCAAAAACAGCACAATGCCACCTCTTTCCACCCTTAAATAGCCACTCAAAAACAGCTGAAACAACCAGGAACAACTACCAAAATGAGCAACTCTTTAACCTAAAAAAAAATAGCCCCAATTCCTTCAAACAAAAAACGCTCAAAACCAGCCTCTAAACACACCATTTTCAATCGAGTTTGAGGTCGCCGCCGAAGTCGCTTTCGAGCTCTATTCGAGTTCCCAACGTCGCCAAGATTCTCTAGTCGAAGGCGAGGTTCCGTTGGAGAACTCCGTCCGTTGGTCCGGTAGGCAGAAGCTTGTTTCATTTTTTGGGGGAGAAGCATCTTGAGATACGAGCGAATTGGTGGTGGAATCAAGGGGTAAAGCTATAGTTGAATCGTGAATTGTGTTCGTGGCATCGAGGTAAGTGTTTGGTCTAACCTTAGCTTGAGGGATTAGGAGTTGTGTCTATGTGCTACGTGTTGATTGTGGAGTACGACGTATAGGCATGGTGACGAGTATCTATACGTCGGTGTCAAGCATGATCGTGAGTCTTGTGTTATAAAATGTTATGACTCCGTTGTGGTTTATTGTGCCTCCCCCCCCCCCCCCCCCACATGTTAGTATCATTATTGTTCCCTTGCCGCGATATTGTTGAGATGTTATTGTTCCCTTGCCAGGATATTGTTGAGATATTATTGTTTCCTTGCCGGGATATTGTTGAGATATTATTATTCCCTTGACGGGATATTGTTGAGATATCATTGTTCCCTTGCCGGGATGTTTGTTTGATATTATTGTTCCCATGCCGGGATTCCTTGTGATTATTGTTGGTTTGTAAATGGGAGCGGGTGGTACGCCTACCACAAGATATAGTAAAATGGGAGCGGGTGGTACGCCTACCACAAGATATAGTGAAATAGGAGCGGGTGGTACGCCTACCACAAGATATAATGAAATGGGATCGGATGGTACGCCCACCACAAGATATAATGAAATGGGAGCGGGTGGTACACCTACCACAAGATATGAGAAATGGGATCGGGTTGCACGCCTGCAACAAGATGTGAAAAGAAAGTGAAATCTGCCTTTGTTTTTCTTTATTCTTGTTAGTGGTTGAATTTTGATTCCTTTATTTCTATTGATATTATGTTTTTACCTGTTTTTCCCCGAAGCATGTTTCCCCCTCCAATCTTTACTTATTTATTTCCGTATTTCTTTTCCGCTATATATATTTGAACTACACAGGTTTATTTGGTAGTCTGGTCCTAACCTCGTCACTATTTTCACCGAGGTTAGGCTAGGCACTTACCGGCATATGGGGTCGGTTGTGCTGATACTACACTCTGCACTCTTTTGTGCAGACCCTAGTGTTGTGGACTTCGGACCGTAGTGAGATTGCTGATTCTTGATCATCAGGCGACCCGAGGTAGTCCTGCAGGCGTCCGCAGGCCTTGGCGTCTCCTTCTATCTACTATTCCTGTTTCTTTCATGCATTTCTTGAGACAGTGTTGTATTTATTTCTTTCAGACCCTTTATTTGTAGTATTCTTAGACCGTCTGTGAAACTGTAACACCAGTTCTGGGTAGTCGAGACTCAAACAGTTGTATTAGATATTCATGTTCAGATAGCTTATTGTTTCTTTCTTCCGCTTTGTTAAATTCCGCTGTTTAAATGTTATTATTTCAAAATTGTTAATGAATATAAAATGGGTAAAAAGGTAAATTATGCAATTAATTGGCTTGCCTAGCTCGTATTAGTAGGCGCCATCACGACTCCCGAGGGTGGGAATCTGGGTCGTGACAGAAAAAGATTTTCCAATTTAATTGTCTTAATCTTTAGTTTAGATTATTCTCAAAATCATGTTTTAAAGAGGGATCCTTTTTATACAATTTGAATAAATATCAAAATTTTTATATTAAAAAAAGGATTTGAAAATATATTTTATTCTTAAATATTCTTTCCTAATTTTATATAAAGTATTCCAATTGAAATTGCAATTTAATGAGAATAATAATATAAGAACATCTAAATATAAATCTACATAAATTACTGCCACTTTTTTTTTCTTTCTTAAATAAAACAAAGGGAAAAATGATTCTTGAGGAGATAATAGAATTGTTATATATAAATGTATGTTACCATAGTATATTTTTAGTCAAATGAATGTTTGAATTATAAATTACCAAATAGATTATTTTTCTAGTTAAAAATACTTATCGAATTTTTTTAAGGCGAGAAGTAGTTTGCTTTCAAACAAATTGTAAAGTAATCAAGTAGAGGATGGGATCCGGTCCAGTAATGCAGTGCCCAGTACTTTCCAATAATGTACTGCAATTGTAGAGTATCAGTAAATGAATAATGTTTAGGAATATATAACAAAAACAAAAGAAAAAATGGGAAGACCATTAAATTGCAATTGCTTCTCCTCCTTCAACTTCCAGCCTCACTTTCATGGACATTATCTTCTTTTTCAAAGCCTGTATCTTTCTTCACGCATAGACGTACTAAAACTCCTTGAAGACCTCAAGAAAAAGGTTTTCAAGACATTTTCAAGAAATTTTTTTCTCTAAATATAAGATTAATGGATTGTCACTTTATGTAAATTTAGGTAAGTTTGTAGAATATATACGGAAAATTTGTGTTGTTTGAAAAGAGTAGCGGCCTGAACATATTTTGTCCTTCGGCAACGGCAATGGCTCTGCAAAATTGAGGGGTAGCAATAGCACGAAAAATTTCACCACTTAATGGTTTGAAAATTGAAAGGGGTGAATTTGTTTGGTCCAAACAAAATCTTATTTTTTTAAATTAAATAAATTTTGTTTATGCATAAAGAATTTAAAATCAATTGAATAATATTAACACTTGTTGAATTCACGCCTTTAAATTCTTAGCACACACGTTGCATGTATCAAGTACATTATTGGAAAGTACTGGACACTATATTACCGGAGGATCCCATCCCATCAAGTAATGCATTTAAAAAAAATAGTGATGGTTGAATAGGAAGTGGGGTCCCCATTGCAAGTAGGAAACCTCCGGAATACCACCCGAACCGACTAACAACCAAGTGAACAAGAATTCGTTGGTGTAAGCGCCCCAATAAGATATCAAAATTTAGACCAAAAGATTGTAGTAATAAAGAAGCGAAGCCAAGAACACCAAAAAAAATGAGAAGGGAAAAGACCCTTCCTCGAAGACGAGGAGATAAGGGACAAAGGATATTCATGGAAGAATTCAATAGCTTAGGCCATGTTACTTTTGATTTTATTTTTCCAGTCATTAAGAATCCACATCAAGCTTTTTAGCCTATTGTACAACCAGACAATGCAGTTAAATTTTTGAAATGACTATGATGCCTGTTTGACTCAAAAGTTATTGCATACCTTATGAGTATAAAACAATATAAATAAATCACGGGAAAATCATAGCAAACCGTAATAATCCGTTGGACCAAATGAAGGAAACGAAAATCAGTACTCAGGATTAGGGGAAGAAACATTAGAAGCCTTTATTGATAATATTGGTTTGGTCCGCCTCTCCATGAGAGGTTCAGAGCCTTACAATGGTGTTCCTTTTGCCCATAATTTGGGTATCGTTGTCTCTTTTTTTCTCTCTCAATCGGGGCCCAGAAGAAGCCCCCTTTTTCTAGGGTTTCCTCTCTTGGTATTTATAACCGTGAGCTTCGTGAGCTGGCAATAAGTGGCCGTGACCACGTTGGGATTTCGCCTTCATGGTGGCGGATAGGCCATGGCCTTGCTGATCGAACCAGATGCGGGTTGAATATCGTTAATTCTGAGTGGTCGTGCCACTAATTAATCATGAATTAGCTTAAGACGGGATTAGCCTCGTTAATTATCGTGGGGTCGGATTCTGACCCATACAGTTAGTCCCTCCGCTTATTGAGGTCGGGCCTTGGCCGAGCTCGATGAGTGGATTCTAGTGACTGTAGTTTGAGAAACTCGGATGGGGAGGTCGAACTGTTGCTTCGGTCGAGGCCGAATTCTTTTTGCGATGGCCCTTAGCCTTGTATAGTATTAGTATCCTGTTATTGGGCTATCAAGTCATCGTTTGATCGAGGTCGAACTCTCCTCCTGGGCGAAGGCGCTTGACCTTCTAACTTACTTCGAGTGAGGTCGAGCTGCATTGTGCTTCTGATCCTTACGTTTGTTTTTAGGTGCATACCGTCGACCATGGCAGCGGGTCATATGTTGTGCGGCCGAGGGGAGTGAGGGAACGCTTGATACGTGCTTGGCGGTGTCAAAAAATTTCTAGGGCGCAAGGAGCATCTCCTCGGCATTCATAGGTCGTTATTACCATTTCGAGGGCGAGAAGCCGATGGGTGATTGCAAGGCTGCTTTATGGAGCCTGTCATAATAACGCACATTCCTATGGAGTCGAACCGGTGTGCGGTTGGTCATGTAGTTAATGGTGGCTGTTGGGGTGCATGAAGGCCACTTGTGTTGCCTATAAATAAAGGCTGAGGCATTCATTTTTTATATTCTCATTGTTTGTCTGAGAGAGATTCTGAAGAAGCTTTTCTTACTGTTGTTTCACCTTCGTCTTCGTCCCCCAAACTTTGTTTCTTTCTCGTTATTGTATCAACAATGGCAGGCATTTCTTCCCAAAACGTTCTTCCGACGGATTTTCCGGTTAACTCACCGGTGACCGAGGGGCCATTTCCGGCAATGGGCGATGCAGAACTGGTGGAGACCGGTGAAGCTCTATCGGTTGACGAGATAGTACCTCTGCCCGGAGTTTCGATGACTGATTTCAGCGCCGATGGTGGGGAGGATCAGGTGGATGAAGCCCCATTAATGGGGGAGATTGGGATGTCTCGACTGCGGGGACAGGGGTCATCCCCGGCTATGCTGATGTCATTCTCGCCAGAAGCGAGGAGAGGGTCCACACCGACCGTAGGGGATACTGCGTCTTTTACGCCTACCCCTTCAAGTTGGGGTTTAAGCTCCCGCTCCCAATGCTGGTGGTGGATTTCTGTCGTTATTACGGGGTACGCCCGGGTCAGCTTACTCCTTCTCTTTACAAATTGTTAGCAATGCTCATCAAATACGCAGAATTGGCTGGTAGGGAGATCACGCTGCAGCATGTGCTTAGCCTCTACGCTCCCCAGAGGGTTCGTGGTACCATGATTCGAGCATGCCCTCGCGGGACGAGGGGCCTGACTGCGAAGCTGGATGATGAGGTTGAACCTCGCCCTTTCGAGCACTTCTTCTACATCAGGACTGAACATTTAGTGGCGTGCTCTACTGGATTCCCAGAGGCTTGGAATCATGCACGTAAGTTCCTTAGCCATTGAATCCTTTTTTCTACCCCTCCTTACGTCTTGTGCTCGTACGCGTTAACTCGTGTCAATTTTGTAGCCGAAAAATCGCCGCCGGCTCCGTTAGCTGGGATTCGCGGATGGGTCGAGGCCGTGCTCCCCCATATGGTGGGGATACGCACATGGGCGTCTTTCTGGGAAAGGCATGGCCGTAGACCTATGGCAGGTAAGAAAAATTGACTTCTTCTTCTGTTCCGCTTTGTTTCGACACTATTCCTCAACTTTGTTTTTCCGTGATCAGGGAGGGCACGCCGCGTCAGGGCCCCTCAGTTGGCCTTCCGTCGACCGTGCAGTCGCTCGACTTACTGCGGCGCCTGTGTCACGCTCAATACCGAGGGCGGCATCAGTTGAATCTTCAGCGGTTCCTTCTCCAGCACGGGCCGCGCTTCGGGACGAGGGGCCATCGGGGGTTGTGCGCCCTAGGGCGGAAACATCATCAGACGGGGAGGAGGAGAGGCCCTTGATAAGGCGTAGGGTTGTGTTCACGCCGGCTCCTCCTGTGGTAATCAATCTGGACTCCCCTCCGACAGATGCGGAGAGGGGTGCGGTCGCGGCGCCTGCTCTTGAGGGTGAACAGTCAATGGGGGTTGCCCTGGCTGGCTTAGGCCATAAGGGTGCCGTCGCTTCGGCGACTCAGTCGGTGGTTCCAGTCGCTGAGACGGGAGGTAGTTCCTCAGCGGCTGGTAATGTTGGTGAGTTAAGCACCCCTTTGGCGGCTGCGGTGGGAGATTCCACCTCGCCGGCGGCTGAAGGAGGAAGAGATGCTGTAGAGGGTGAGTACGAGTCTGAATCGGACTTGGACCCCGACGACGTCCGTATGTTCCAGGAAGGCTTCACCAATTCAGCGGTGCGCGCAGAGGGGTGATCTCGCTTCATTGAGGTTCCCACGGAGTTAAACTTACTGCTCCAGGGGAGTAGCTTTGTCCCGCAGTTTGAGCTGCTGTGCTCGGAGGCCGAGAACGCGTCATTGAGGGTATGCAATATAATGTCGGTTCGCTTCTTCTTTGCCTTAGTTTGAACTTTATCTTAATCGCTGTCTTTGCTTTGCAGTCTTATTTGTTGGAGGTGGAGAGCATCCGTCGAGCCAACGTCCGCTCGGGGATATTTTTGCGGGCGCTGGAGAAATACCGCCGCTACTAAGATCGGTGCCGAGTGATGCGCGTGCGCTTGAGGAATGATCCCCGTAGTCGGACCTTGATCGAGGAACTGGCGAGGCGGGAGCTTCAGATGCAACAAGCACTTGGCAGAGCGAGTGCTCTCGAGGAGCAGCTCCGACGGAAGGATGAGGAGTTTGAGGCGGGGAGGAGGGCTGCAGCTGAGTGTGAGCGCCAGGGCCAGGCTAAGGCGGCGGAGGCCGCTGCGGCATGGGGCGGGAAAGTGACTGCGTTGGAGGGTGAAGTCGCGGTATTGAAGCTTCAGGTGAGGGATGCTTCGTCGAGGGCTGGGGCGCTGACGGAAGCTATCCGCGTGCACGAGTCCCAACGGGCATTGGAGAGGGATGCTGCGGCCTTTAGAGAAGCGAGTCTCGAGGAGCGAATCGGTGTCTTTGAGCAGGACGCTCACGTCATGGCGGACCGGATCACAGCCTTAGAAGAAGAGAATCAACGCCTACGGGATCAAGCCGTTTCTTCCAGCCAGGCTCGAGAACTTTGGGTCTTTGCCGAGGCCTAACGCGATGTATATAAGAATTTGTGGGAGGCCGGCGTCGTGACCGAAGCTGCTTTCGAGGGGGCGCGTCAAAAGGCTCGTGAAGCCCGTGTCGATTGTTGTTTTGACGTGGCGACGACAGAGGCTGACGCTGGTGCAGATGGTGGCATAGATGGCGCCGAGTAAAAAGATGTTATGCATTTTTTCTTTTCTTTTTTTTTCTTTCCTTGTATTGATCGGCCTTGGCCGGGTGTAAGCGGGGATGACCCGCAATTAATTTCGTGGATAAATGAGATCTCTGTTCCGTTATTTGCTTTGTATCTGTTTTGTACCTCCTCATTTTCCCCTTTAGATTGTTCTTTGCATGGGCTCGAAGGGGTGATTTGCCTTCGAGTTCGACCCTGGTAGGCCTGTTAGTTTTTAATTGCTGACGACTTTTCTTCTTCGACTCGGGGTGAGCGAGTCGGAGCCGTTGCTTGGCGATAGTGGCACTTAGCCTTAGTCCCAGTTCGGGCGCAGTCGAACTGTCGGCCGTGATGACAGAAAAGCGGCCTTGTAGTTTGACCGGGGCCGGACTTTACGTGTCCCCAATCTTAGTTTGAGTTGGGAGTACTTACTTGAAGGGCGTGGGCGCCTAAGCTGTGCCTCGATTCGTTGGAGGTTGGGTTTCGCTGAGTTCAATGATGAAGGCGTTTGGTCCGAGTCCTGGTTCAACTGTGGTTGAACTTGTTAGATTTGAGGACGAAGGCGTCTAGCCTTATGGTTCAAGCGAGGTCGGACTCGTTGGGTTTGATGGCGAAGGCGCGTAGCCTCAGTCTTGGTTCGACCGTAGCTAAACTTACTGGCGAAGGTGTATGGGCTTGATACAATTTGGAGGCGCGTAGCCTGAGTCATGGCGAAGGTGCATAGCCTAAGTCCTAGTTCAACTGTTGTTGAACTGTCGGTTTTGGTGGCGAAGGCTCATGGCCTGAGCCCCAGTTCAACTGTTGTTGAACTTGGTTGATTTTGATAGCGAAGGCGCATAGCCTGAGTCTTGGTTTAACCGTAGTTGAACTTCTTTGCGAGGGCGCATAGCCTTGATTTAATGATGAAGGCGCTTAGCCTGAGTCTTGGTTCAACCGTAGTTGAACTTACTGGCGAAGGCGCGTAGCCTAGATTTAATGACGAAGGCGCTTAGCCTGATTTCCAGTTCAACTGTTGTTAACTTGGTCGATTTTGATGGCGAAGGCGCATAGCCTGAGTCTCACGCTGTGGGTATTGGGTGCTGAAGCTCGGTTTTGATTCGAAACCTTGAGCAGCTTATATGTTGTCTTCCCAATCGGGGTATGTAGGCTGTCTTGAAGCGACTCTCGGCTCGAGATATCTCCGTGCTGGTTTCCGGCCGGAGCCCGTATCGGGGATGCGGGAGATGCTTTATAGAGATCCTCCCTTGGGGGGGGGGGGCTTCTTCTTTTTGTTTGCACTATCTGAGATCGGAGAGAGAGAGAGGTACGTTGGATTCTTT
>NW_017672622.1:101347-111347 GCF_001879085.1 Nicotiana attenuata
TGGCGAAGGCGCGTAGCCTGAGTCCCAGTTCAACTGTTGTTGAACTTTGTCAATTTTGATGACGAAGGCGCATAGCCTGAGTCATGGTTCAATCGTAGTTGAACTTACTGGTGAAGGCGCATAGCCTGAGTCCTAGTTCAACTGTTGTTGAACTTGGTTGATTTTGATGGCGAAGGCGCGTGGCCTGAGTCATAGTTCAACCGTGTTTGAACTTTGTCAATTTTGATGACGAAGGCACATAGCCTGAGTCATGGTTCAACCGTAGTTGAACTTACTGGCGAAGGCGCATAGCCTGAGTCCCAGTTCAACTGTTGTTGAACTTGGTTGATTCTGATGGCGAAGGCGCATAGCCTGAGTCCCAGTTCAGCTGTTGTTGAACTTGGTTGATTTTGATGGCGAAGGCGCGTAGCCTGAGTCCCAGTTCAACTGTTGTTGAACTTTGTCAATTTTGATGACGAAGGCACATAGCCTGAGTCATGGTTCAACCGTAGTTGAACTTACTGGCGAAGGCGCATAGCCTGAGTCCTAGTTCAACTGTTGTTGAACTTGGTTGATTTTGATGGCGAAGGCGCGTAGCCTGAGTCCCAGTTCAACTGTTGCTGAACTTGGTTGATTTTGATGGCGAAGGCGCGTAGCCTGAGTCCCAGTTCAACTGTTGTTGAACTTTGTCAATTTTGATGACGAAGGCACATAGCCTGAGTCATGGTTCAACCGTAGTTGAACTTACTGGCGAAGGCGCATTGCCTGAGTCCCAGTTCAACTGTTGTTGAACTTTGTTGATCTTGATGACGAAGGCACATAGCCTGAGTCTCATATTGTGGGTATTGAGTGCTAAAACTCGTTTTGGATTCGAGACCTTGAGCGGCTTATCCATTGTCTTCCCAACCAGGGTATATAGGCTGTCTTGAGGCGACTCTCGGCTCGAGATATCTCCGTGTCGGTTTCTGACCGGAGCTCGTATACCTTACAGAGACCTTCCCTTAGGAAGAGGGGGGGCGCTTCTTCTTCTTGTTTGCACTATCTGAGATCGGAGAGAGAGAGAGAGGACTTAGATCTTGATTTGAGATCTTCGAGTTCCTCCTCAAGCTTGGCGTTTCTTTCCTTTTGGTCCAGGGAAGAACTACGCGATTTTGCTAGGAAATCCCCACAGACGGCGCCAAATTGTTTGACTCAAAAGTTATTGCATACCTTATGAGTATAAAACAATATAAATAAATCACGGAAAAATCATAGCAAACCGTAATAGTCCATTGGACCAAATGAAGGAAATGAAAATCAGTACTCAGGATTAGGGGGAGAAACATTAGAAGCCTTTATTGATAATATTGGTTTGGTCTGCCTCTCCATGAAGAGGTTCAGAGCCTCACAATGGTGTTCCTTTTGCCCATAATTTGGGTATCGTTGTCTCTTTTTTCTCTCTCAATCGTGGCCCAGAAGAAGCCCCCCTTTCTAGGGTTTCCTCTCTTGGTATTTATAACTGTGAGCTTCGTGAGCTGGCAATAAGTGGCCGTGACCACGTTGGGATTTCGCCTTCATGGTGGCGGATAGGCCATGGCCTTGCTGATCGAACCAGATGCGGGGTTGAATATCGTTAATTCTGAGTGGTCGTGCCACTAATTAATCATGAATTAGCTTAAGATGGGATTAGCCTCGTTAATTATCATGGGGTCGGATTCTGACCCATACAATGCCCTTGGTCGACCTCCTCTTCTCTCTTCTATATAATAGAAATATATTGTGTTCATTTTTAAAAAGGTCTGAAGAGTTGAAAAGGCAAACACTTTTCTTCTCAATTTCTTTTTATTGTGTTGGGTTGTCTTTGATTAATCTTTGTTGTTTCTGCTCCTAGTTTATACTAGAAGAGCTTGCTGAATCCTGCGGGATACGCCTAATTTTATTCATCATGGTGTGGGCGAAATATCCTTAAGGACAGTGTCTTTGACACGCGCTAAACCTTCTATTCTCCATAATCATTCAATATTTTTCTAACACTAACAAGGATTTCCATCACATTGCGCTGGGGTGAGAAAGAGCAACTAAATAGAGCAGAACATGGTTCACATAACAAACTCAACTAATTAAGGGTTTAATCTTAATTGATTGATCAAATTGGTGGTGGTGATACGACCCTAAAGCTGATACATTCTCCTAGTAATATCCACTGCCAGGAACATCAGAGTCGCAGAAGAAAAAAATAATAAAATAAACAAATAAAAAGGAGGAGGAGGAGGAGGAGGAGGAGGAGGAAGAAGAAGGTTCTATCATCCGGAATTGCATGATGTAATGATGGAAATATACTTTTGATATTTCAAAAAAAAATATTCCAAAACTATGTCTAGATTCATTTTCTTACAATTATATTAATGAGTAATTATTATAGCAATTATCTTAAATATATTTGTAATAGAAAATTAGTTTAATTTTGAATGCAATTGGAACAAAATAAATCTGATTATTGAATGCTCATTAGTGGGTAATTTGAACGTTACTGTTAAAAGAATAATTGACCATTTATAGCCTTAATGGCTTTGGACTTTAACGTTTTTTGTATGCTTTGAAATGCCTTTATGGCTTGGACAATTTTCATATGAGATTGTGCATTTCTTTTGCACTATTTATACTACTTTGTTTTACATCTTAAAAAGGGTGTGAAGAAAAAAATAAAAGCTTTCTTTCTATTTTCTTCAATTGCTGGGTTTATTTTGATTAATCTTTGTTGTTTCTGCTCCTAGTTTGTATTAGAAGAGCTTGTTGAATCCTGGGGATACGCCTAATTTTATATTGCGGTGTAGGCGAAATATCCTTAAGGACAGTGTGTTTGACACGCCTCAAGCTAAACCTTCTAATCTCCGTAATCATCCAATATTTTTCCAACATGTAAAACCAATTTCCGGGAAAACTATTTACTCCAAACACAATGAATTCTGAAAATAGGATCGTGCACCTCTAAGCTCTAAAGTTTGAGTTGGAACCTAGAGGTGTGTGGAAAGTTAGGTACAAAGAGAAGAATATGAAGTAAAAATTAAATTGTGTTGTAGCAAAAAGGTAAAGTAGCATCAACAACATGAAAAATACAGTCAACAAATTCAAAATCATTATAGCATGAAATAAGAATACTCAATCTCACAATGGCGTTTGAGGGAAGCATAAAAGAAGATGCCAAAAGGTTATGTTAGAAGAGATGGCTACGAGACTAGTGCGTACAATATGTTGAAATAGCAAAGGATGACAAGTCTAATGGGGAAAGAATGGCATCCTTGCTTCGGTAGTTTGAATCCACTTCTGAGCAGGCAAAAGGTCCAAACACCCCCTGAGTGAAAGGCAGATGTTGGAGAAAAAAGGAAGTTGAGTTCAAGTTTGGAGCACATGGCATACGACAGTAAAGTCCTTTCTGGAAAAAAAAATATGACGCCTATCACAAATTGAATTAAGGATAACGATGTAGAAGTAAAGCAAGTTGGGGGATTAACTCAATAGAACTTGTACGAGAATGAGACGATCAATGTCACCAGTGCCATATGCTTCACAAGAGACAAACAGATCCGTATTAGGGAGATCAAAATGGTCATGTGGGAAGAGATAGTTATAGTTTTGAAAAAGTATATTGTACGGGAAATGATGAAGGAAAGGATATTCTAGAGTTCGCTTTAACTTATGTTTTAGTTGTAGTAACTTTTAAGAGTCCATTACTCAAATGGTCACTCAACTATCCCTAATTATCTCCTAAAGTCACTTTTCTTTTCGTTTGTAACAACAAAGTTACTGAACTATGACCATTGCACTCAGAAGGTCACTCAACTAGATTTTTCAAATTTTGGATTGTCAAGGATAGAATTTAGTTGTTTCTTTTTTTGTTTGTTTCTTGCACTTATTGTTGCAAGGATTTCATTCTGGCTATCCATATATTTCGGCAAACTGTGATGTAAAAAAGATTGGCATGCTAACTTCATCTGTATTATTCTGAACTTCATTAATTTCTTTGTGCATGTAGCTTTGTCTTCCGTTAGAACAAACTAAATTATTTAGCGAGCAAAGGCAATTCTTCCTGAAAATGTGTATGCTAGTTATCCACAGCAAAAATTAGAAAGTTGATGCTTATTTTTAATGTCCTTTTGAAGATGTCATGTTCTTTGTCTGCAAAAGGCAATGTGGACGTTCTTCTGACAAGTTTATTGGTCATGTTAGAGTCTTCAAACAGCACCTTGTCCTAAGAGATTGATATTGATCTAACTTGATTCATTTCAGACCTTACAGGATTGAACTAATTGATTGTTGGTCTGTTTGTACAGCCTGCTGCAAATGTAAGAGCTGTTTTTACATGCCTTCTAGATCAAGTAAGTTCATTACCTTTCTATTTTGAAGTTTGTTTCTGCTCGCAGTATTTACATTACTTTCATCTGGCATGCGGAGTATGTAACTTAATGAATTATATTTGGGAAAGGTAAAAATTGTAATTCAATATAAGTTTTCTGGGAGATTGGGTGTATTTTCATTTTTTGTGTGGTATCATTACTCAAACTTTTTCAGGTTAGTATATACATAACTGAAGGTCTTGAAAGAGCCAGAGACAGCCTTACCGAGGCTGCTGCTTTAAGGGAAAGATTTGTGCTTGGAACTAGCGTTAGTCGAAGGGTAGCTGCTGGCTGCAGCCGCTTCTGCTGTAATTACTTTGGCATTTCTGTTTACTACTATCTGAAGTTCATGTAAATTTACATTGTAGATGATTATACTTTCATAGATTTGGCTGATTTACGTATATCATTTGTGGTATTTAGGCAGAAGCAGCAGCTGCGGCTGGTGAAAGCAGTTTCAGATCTTTCATGGTTGCTGTGCAACGTTGTGGGAGCAGTGTGGCTATTGTGCAGCAAGTATGTTGGTTTGATGCTAGTGGACTTGTGAAAATCCTTGTTTGATTAGAGAAATAACACATTTTTGTGTTGTCTCTTGTAATGTTCATTTTGAACTTCTTTTCTTCAGTATTTCGCGAACTCTATATCTCGGCTTTTACTACCTGTGGATGGTGCGCATGCTGCTTCCTGTGAAGAAATGGCTACAGCTATGTCAAGTGCTGAGGGTGCTGCTTATAAGGGGCTTCAGCAGTGAATTGAAACTGTTATGGCAGAGGTCTGTGATTCAAAACATTTTATCTGGTTTTAGGGTTGTTCTAGGCTTTGTATGTGGGAATTGGCCTCAGCAGTACCATCACAATCAGAGTTGTACTTTGATATTTGCTTACACTTTCTTTGGCTGTTCTCAGGTGGAACGCATACTTTCAACTGAACAAAAAGCCACAGATTATCGATCACCTGATGACGGCATTGCCCCTGACCATCGGCCAACACAAGCTTGTTCAAAGTCTGAACTAGTTAAAACTTTACTTATCTCATGTAGAATAGAGAAGCTATAATAATATGATCTTTGGAAGGATATTAAGCTTGCCTATTAGTTTACTGGCTTGCAAAAAATCAAAACATGCCATTCTCAATAAATCAAGAATGCATCAAAGTACTAAGTTTCTGATAGGATAGAATTGGCCTTTCATATATTTTCTTATCTCTTTCTTCGTATTACATCTCAGGACCTCTTGAAGTTCTTCTTTAATTCTGAAGGATATTTCCTATTTCTTACGGCTTCTCCCTTTACAGAGTTGTCGCGTACCTTTCGCGGGTGCTTGAATTGGCATTCACAGCGCTGGAAGGGCTTAACAAACAAGCTTTCCTGGCTGAATTGGTATAATCCTGTTCTTGTTTCTGCTTATACTTATATCCTAGCTGACCCCATACTGCTGGTTAATGTTTTATTTTTTGGGGATTTGGTTTTCTTTGTTGGTCTAGGTACATGGATCTATTGAAATGACCCTGTAGCCTGTGACTCTAAAATTCCTATCCAATGGAACCTCCAAATAAATTGAACCGACAACATGCATTTTAAAACAGAAGGAGAGATTTACTCTATGCGCCTATATAACTGTTTTTGGATTGTCAGGAACAAGTTAATATTTAGGCCTCATTTGTTTTTTTAACGATTAAACATCTGAATATGAATGAACATCTGGATATAAAGATGTGTATTAAGATTAAAACGTCTGAATCTGAATACACATCTGAATATTAAGATGTGTATTAATATTTGAATACTAAATGATTAAGACTATTTATTTTTCAACATCGAAATGCATTAAATTTTTTCTTATTTAACAATAGATAAACAGAAAATTTAAATAAAATACTAATTAATTTAATATTCTATTAATAAATATCTTTTAAAATAATATAGTAGTTGGTGGTGGTGATGGCTGACGGTGGCACTTATGAATGCCTACTGGAGGCAATGCTTGGTGGTGGTTTTGATTGATGTGGTGGTTCTAGGTAGGAGCTAGTGGTGATTGGTAGTGGTAGTTATGGTTGAGGAAGGTGGTGATAGGTGGTGGTAGTTTATAATGGTGGAAAATGGCGCCTATGGTTGATGATGATGGTTGGGTGGTTGATGATGGTAGTTGAGGTGGGTGGGTTGGTTGAGGATGATGGTGGTGGCATTAGTTGATAATGATGGGGTGGTGGGTGGTGGTAATCAATAATGGTGGGGTTTGGGGGTGATAGTAGTCGATAATAATAGCAGTGGCGGCTATGGTCGAGGATGGTGGTGGTCGGTGGTGGTCAGTGGTGGTGTTTGAGTTCAGTGGCGGTTGAGTATGATGGTGGTTGGATGGTGCATGGTGGTATAGGTGATAATGGTGGGCGGTGTCGGCGGTTTGTAGTGAATGTGGATGATAGCATCTTAGTGAAATTAGGTCTTTGTTATAGATCTTGATCAATAAGACCTATTCAGACCTATTAAGTGGTTGGGAAATATAAAAAGAATACTTAATGATTAAGATCTGACTAATTAAGATTCAAACTTAAAAAACAAGCGTACTTAATATTTGTGATCCGAATGATTAAGATTCAAACTTCCATTAAGTGCAAACAAATGAGGCCTTCGTGTATCTACAGCCGTTTTAGAGCTTTGTGCACAATGTGTTCTGTTGCGTTCATAAATTCAGCTGATTACATTATCTGCATTTTTTTTCCAATTTGTATTACTCTTTGAATCAAAATTTCTGTTGACAATTTGGTGTATCTTTTACTTTTAATAGGGGAATCGTTTACACAAAGGCTTGCTTAATCATTGGCAAAAATTCACTTTTAATGCAAGGTACTTCCTTTCACTAATGCTGTTATTGCTGCTTGTTTAAGTTGTAAAATTGGAGTTACAAAAGTGACATAGTGACTCGTAGGATCCATGGTAGAAATTATTCCCCTGCCTAGAGTAAGCTAATGCTTATACTCTCATTAGTTTCAATGAGTTCGGGAAGCTATCTTCTAGCAAATATTTGCATTGCCATAGAGCCAAAAAAGAAATTTCGGATGACTGTCAAATCAACTTATTAGAAATAAAGAAAAATAGTCTCTTTTTGATCGATTGTAAACCAGATGGAATCTAGTTTCCTGAAGTTCAATAGTTGTGACGCTTCTACTCATAAATTGAAAGCCAGATAAGAGATAACCATCATCTCCTTTTGTTTTCATCAAGGCATCAACTTGTGTACTGATGCTGCAAGGATCATTCTTGGGTTGAGAATGCAAAAGTTGTGCATGGACACACACTTTATTGGAAAACACAGTCACTACTCAACTAGGATAGCAACTGAAACATCGAGTCCATTACTCAAATGGTCACTCAACTATCCCTAATTATCTCCTAAAGTCACTTTTCATTCGTTTGTAACAATAAAGTCACTGAACTATGACTATTGCACTCAGAAAGTCACTCAACTAGATTTTCCAAATTTTGGATTGTCAAATACCCATTTTACCCTCTAAATTATAAACATTTATCTTCTTTTTATTTTTTTAAAACTTTTTAATATTATGATTTTCCCTTTTTAATTTGTATTATGAACTTACCTATAGAATAAATAAATATTATTTATCAATTAAAAAAATAAAAAGTATTTAAGCATATATAATGCTGAAATAACAAAATAATGAGCATAGTAAAAAAGATTAATTAGTATAATTCGTCAGTAATAATAATTTTAGTATTAACAACAAAAATTCAAAAAATTATTTACACAATTCAGAATGAAAGAAAATAAAGATTGTAAAATATATATTTNCTCTGATGTTCCTGGCAGTGAATATTACTAGGAGAATGTATCAGCTTTAGTGTCGTATCACCACCACCAATTTGATCAATCAATTAAGATTAAACCCTTAATTAGTTGGGTTTGTTATGTGAACCATGTTCTGCTCTATTTAGTTGCTCTTTCTCACCCCAGCGCAATGTGATGGAAATCCTTGTTAGTTGGGTTTGTTTGACGGGTCTTCTCTTATTTCTCTTAAGTGGTAAGCTAGGCCCAAATCCAAGCGGATCCTTTATTCAGATTAATCTCTCTGTCTGCTGAGTCCCGCGCCTCTATTTGTTTTTGCAATGCTGAGTAATGGCCCTATACACTCAGTAATCTGAAATGACTATAATACACTCTGTAATGCTTTATTCTCTACTTAGATTTAAATCCATGGTGTATCCCTGTGTGCATTTAATTGCACAGTTCTATATAAACTAAACTTTCTGCATTGTTTTATGATTTGGTGAGTCTCTCCTGATGTTTCTTACTAGTTGCCTGTTTCTTTGTGAAATTGAAATCATGGCCAAGTTGATACATGTGTTGGAAAATACACACCTCCTGCTTGCTTGTATATTGCATAATTTGTCTCCTTGTCTACTGTAGTGGAGGATTGCATTTAAATATGGGGAGTTTGTTCGTAGTTTCAATGCCCCTTCTGTTGATGAGAAATTTGAACAGCTGGGCATGTAAGTTGCTTTTATTTTGAATAATTGGCATGTCTTCCACAAAAAAATATATCATACTTCTAGCTGATGTAAAGGCCAATGCTCGGAGGCAGCTAAGGAAATAAATAATCAAACAGAAGTGAGTATGGCCACCGGAGAAAAGGTGTCTGAATAATCCACTCCATAAGTTTGAGCATACCCTTTAGCCACTAGTCTAGCCTTAAGCCTAGCCAAAGAACCATCTGGATTTACCTTGACTGCAAAGACCCATTTGCATCCCACTGCCTTCTTTCCCTTTGGTAAGTCTACCAAATCCCAAGTGTGATTTTCATCTAGCGCATGGATCTCCTCAAGCATTGCATTATACCACCCAGGGTGATTCAAGGCCTTTTTAACTGTCTTTGGCACAGAGATAGAGTCTAGAGAGGCAATCAAAGAGCTAGATGCAGGAGATAAATGGTCATAGGACATAAAGTTAGCAATGGAATATGTTGATTGACACTGACGCTTACCTTTGCGAAGAGCAATTGGAATGTCAAGACTTTCCAAAGAGGTATTGAGTGGAGGAGGATCTGATGACGAAGGAGTTGGTGCAGGACATGTATCATTGGTCTTTTGTCTCCTCGAATAGACTTGAACAATCGGCGGCTTTGCTGGAGCAGAGGGAACATCAGAAGAAACACTATCATCTAATCGCTCTATAGGAGAGGCACTAGTAGAAGGGACATCACGAGTCGCTGGTTGCTCTTTGCTTGGTGAAGTGATCTTATATATCAGTCACTCTTCTTCCTCCCCCTGACTTGGATAAGTGTGGGAGGAGGAAAAGAATGGCGAGTTCTCAGAGAACACCACATCTGTCGAGACCATATATCGGTGAAGATCTGGAGGGTAGCACCGATACCCCTTCTGGAGGCGAGAATATCCCAAAAAGACACACCTTAACGCCTTTGGATCCAGTTTAGTGACATGAGGCCTCACATCGCGAACATAGCATGTGCTACAAAACACTTTTGGCTCTAATGGAAATAATTGCTTATTAGGAAAAAGAACACCGTAGGGAACGTCACCATTAAGCACTGTAGATGGCATGCGGTTAATCAAAAAATTGGCTGTCGAAACCGCATCAGCCCAGAATGGCTTAGGAACTTTCATTTGGAACAGCAAC
>NW_017672622.1:118847-123929 GCF_001879085.1 Nicotiana attenuata
ATTGACTGATTGTCCTATACTTGGATTAACAATGTGAAAAGGGCACTATCTCTTAGGCAAATAACCAATAGTGCGTTAGAATACACCTACTTGGCTGCCAAATACTCAAAAAAAAGGAACTATGTCCTGCAATATATTACCTGGATGCCACCCAAGCCCAATTTCTATAAACTAAACACGGATGGGGCTAGGTCTTCATCGACCAACATAGCAGGTATGGGAGGGGTTATACGTGATAGCCAGGGTCGCTGGATCGTAGGGTTTATTGATAACTTGGAAAATGCCACTGCCATCCAAGCATAATTCCGTGCACTATACTTTGGACTGGAACTGGCTCTTAAACAAAATCTGGTGCCCCTAGAAGTGAACATTGATGTTGTACAGGTATTGCATCTGCTACATTCTGATAATATGCATTATGCTAACTTGATCACTGACTGCAGGTACCTCCTGGGCCTATTGCGTAATGCCATCGTGGAGCACACCTACAGGGAGGGTAACGAGGTGGCTGATGGTTTAGCTAAAGCTGGATGCACTATTTCAACAACAGCTACACCATTATTTTTTGAGGAACCACCGGATTTTGTTGAAACCTTTTTGCATAACGACCAAACTGGAGTCCCGCGTATAAGGAAGAAACACTGCTTATTGCAACATATGACTGATGCAGACCAAGCTTTTGCCAATCAAAACATACACACTATATGCATGGATGCTTCCACTAGCCCTTTTGTACTAGATACTCACAATAGGGCACATGTTGTTTCTACTACTAGTTCCTGCGTTACAAACAACTCTGAAATGGATGCCTTTGCATCTACCTCCTTGTAGCTACGTTAATTATGTTTAATGCAAGTTTATCTTTTTCACCAAAAAAAAAAAAAAGAGGTATCTTCTTTACCATGTGCAGAAATTTAAGGATATACATGCTCCCCGTTGGAGTCTAGCCAACTAATTTGTGGTTAAATCTGGGAATGATCCTCCCAAGAGAAGGAAATATATATATATATATATATATATATATATATATATATATATATATATATATATATATATATATATGCATGCACGTGTTGTCGAATCATATAGTATGTTATTTGTAAAATAATATCAATATTATTTTTTAACCGTATATGTACAAATTTTTATTTTCCTTTAACTGTGCCTTTCTTCGCTAAAATTAGCGCTTCATTTGTGCATTGCGCTATCTATCAACAAAATCTACAAGTTAATAGTAGTAGCAAAAGAGTAAATAATCAACTGAAATAAATTCTCAATATATCAACAAGAAGAGAAAATAGAGCACCAATTGTAATTAGTACTTCATTAGTATACAGTAGCAGAGAATGCAAATACACACAAAATAGACACCCAATAATCCTTCACATATAGCAAAATTATGCAGTCGGCAAAAATTTCTTAAATCAGTGTCCTATATATAGCAATCTTCCCTAACTCTATTTGCGCTAGACATATTTTGCATCGAATAAGTGAATTCCGCCTTCGATGCGGCCCTTATCAAGGTTTTGATTGATTTCATTCTTCTACTATGAATATTAGTTAGGAGAAATAGTATCTAATTGATACCGGAGATATCTGAGTCAATTACTCAAATGGTTATTCAACTATCTCAAATTATCTCCTAAAGTCACTTTTCTTTCGTTTGTAACAACAAAGTCACTGAACTATGCCTATTGCACTGAGAAGGTCACTCAACTAGATTTTTCAAGTTTTGGATTGCCGAATACCTATTTTACCCTCTAAATTATAAATATTTATCTTCTTTTTTTTTTTTGAACATTTTAGTATTAACATCAAAAATTTAAAAAGTTATTTACGCAATTCAGAGTGAAAGAAATAAAGGTTGTAAAATATATATTCATGCACATAATATAAAAATAATTATTTAAATAAAGGTATTTTTATAATATACATTATATATTCTTAAAAATTATGCTCAATTATATTATTATGTTTCTACCAACTTTCCGACAACACAAAGTTATGTCACCAGAAAGTAGGGGGACTATCTGTATAGGGTAAAATATGCTATATTAAGTCGTGCATGGAATAAATATATATATATATATATATATATATATATATATATATATATATATATATATATATAATTGAGCATAATTTTCAATAACATATAATGTATATTATAAAAAACCTTTATTTAAATAATTATTTTTATATTACGTGCATGGAATATATATTTTACAACCTTTATTTTCTTTCATTCTGAATTGTGTAAATAAATTTTTGATCTTTTGTTGTTAAGACTAAAATTATTTTTACGAATAAATTATTCTAATTAATTTTTTAATATGCTCATTATTTTGTTATTCCGGCATTATATATGCTTAAATACTTTTTATTTTTTTAATTTATAAATATATGTATTTATTCTATAGGTTAGTCCAAAACTATTTTCCACCTCAAGCAAATCAAACTTTGTCTCAGAAACGTTTTTCTTTTTTCCAACTTTTAAGAATCAAAGAGAACTATTTTCGATTCTAACATGGGCACTGCAAGATCTGAAGAAGATAGTTAATAAAGAAAATTATATACGAAGGTTTACTGTGACATGATAAGGACAAAAATAGAAAGCGAAGTGGTTCAAATGCAGTGTTAACATTCAACAATAAATTCTCAAGCCTATTTGTAAAAGACATAAAAAGAAGAAAACCCAAAATATTGAATCAATTGACTATTAAGATACATGATATATGCTCTAAACACCCAAACATAACATCAGAAAAAACTTTCAATAGTCACATGTAATATGAAAATGAAACCACTAACAAAAACTTTAAGAGAACAAGAGAAAAACTGATCAATGGGTTCACTATGACAATATTGCTATATATTTATATTATCAGTATAGATAATAAATATGAATATAGACTAATGAATATATGAAAAAGGAGAAAACCTTGCATAACCAGAAAGAGAACAACATACCCATAAGAAACAATTACATCGTTGTAGTTGAAAAATATTTGTAGAAAGTGTTTGTTTTTTGGTCGAGAGAACGATAGAACCAAGGTGAAAAAGGTATTTATGAAGCGTTGCCCTTTTGGTTAGAAGCTTTGGCTTTTACGTTTTTTTATTAAGTAGAAATTATCCCATTTGGTAATAGGCATGTGCCTATGATTACTTTGGCCCCAAGTTTGGAAATGAATGGAGGAGAATTGAAGCTCCTCCTGTAGCATTCTTGGAGGCTACGTATTATCTCCTATAAAAGGAGAGTTCTTTCACTTCTTTTATATACACCAACAAAGAGAGAAAGAAAGAATGATGCATCACAGACAGGGTATAAGAAAATAGTCTGTGAAGAAAACAGAGAGTGTGAGCGATATTGTAGTGAGGTAAAAATATCAAAAGAGGGTTATCTCTTTGAGTGTTGTAGTGGTCTTTGGAGTATTTTACTCGGGCCTACAAAGTGTAAAATTCTTTGTTATAGTGATATCAGTTGCTCCTCTTGGGGTCGTGGTTTTTTCCCCTTATTCAGAAGGGTTTTTCACGCAAAAATCTTGGTGTCGTTGTCACTCTTTTATTCTTGTTGAATCAGTGCTACATTATTATTCCGCTTTTATTACTGTGAATATTATTACTGTGGGGGATTTATTCCCAACAACTGATATCAGAGCACAGGTTCTGCTCGTTCACAGAAATACTATTCACTGTGGGTTAACTATACTCGGCAAAAAAATAAAAATGTCCGGAGTAAAGTACTAGGTAGCAAAATTCAACGGAGATAACGGTTTCTCAACATGGCAAAGAAGGATGAGGGATCTGCTCATCCAACAAGGATTACACAAGGTACTAGATGCTGATGCCAAAAAGCCTGATACCATGAAAGCTGAGGATTGGACTGACTTGGATGAAAGGGCTGCTAGTGCAATCAGGTTGCACTTATCAGATCATATGGTAAATAACATCATTGATGAAGACACTGCACGTGGCATTTGGACAAGGTTAGAAAGCCTATACATGTCCAAAACGCTGACAAACAAATGTACCTGAAGAAGCAGTTATACGCCTTACACATGGGTGAATGTACGAATTTTTTATCAATTGTGTTTAACGGACTAATCACACAGCTCGCCAACCTCGGAGTGAAAATCGAGGAAGAAGATAAAGCGATCTTGCTATTGAACTCGTTGCCATCTTCTTAAGATAATTTGGCAATAACCATCCTGCACGGTAAGACTACCATTGAGTTGAAAGATGTCACATCGGCTCTTCTACTCAATGATAAGATGAGAAAGAAGCCTGAAAATCAAGGACAGGCTCTCACAGAAGGAAGAGGCAGGAATTATCAAAGGAGTTCGAGCAACTATGGTAGATCCGAAGGTCGTGGGAAGTCAAAGCACCGATCCAAATCAAGAGCCAGAAATTGCTACAATTGTGATCAACCAGGTCACTTCAAAAGAGATTGCCCAAATCCAAGGAAGGGCAAAGGTGAAACCAGTGGCCAGAAGAATGACGACAACACAACCGCCATGGTGCAAAATAATGATAATGATGTCCTCTTTATAAATGAGGAAGAGGAATGCATGCACCTGTCAGGTCCAGAGTCGGAATGGGTGGTTGACACAGCGGCATCTTACCATGCCACACCGGTAAGAGATCTTTTTTGTAGATATGTAGCAGGTGATTTTGGAACTGTGAGAATGGGTAACACAAGTTACTCAAAGATTGTGGGGATTGGTGATATTTGTATCAAGACAAATGTAGGATGCACATTGGTTCTAAAGGACGTGCGACATGTACCTGATTTGCGGACGAACTTGATCTCGGGAATTGCTTTAGACCGAGATGGATACAAGAACTATTTTGCAAATCAAAAGTGGAGACTCACCAAGGAATCATTGGTGATTGCAAAGGGAGTTGCTCGTGGAACGTTGTACAGGACAAATGCAGAAATATGCCAAGGTGAATTGAATGCGGCACAAGATGAGATTTCTGCAGATTTGTGGNCGCAATGTGGCAAGTAGAGGTTTATCGGGGCATCACTTGTGTCGCCGAGGCCTATGCCAAGGGCGATGTGCCAATACAATGTCGCAAGTA
>NW_017672622.1:126390-134866 GCF_001879085.1 Nicotiana attenuata
TGGTGGTAATCAATAATGGTGGGGTTTGGGGGTGATAGTAGTCGATAATAATAGCAGTGGCGGCTATGGTCGAGGATGGTGGTGGTCGTTGGTGATCAGTGGTGGTGTTTGAGTTCAGTGGCGGTTGGTGGTGGTGGTTGAGTATGATGGTGGTTGGATGGTGCATGGTGGTATAGGTGATAATGGTGGGCGGTGTCGGCGGTTTGTAGTGAATGTGGATGATAGCATCTTAGTGAAATTAGGTCTTTGTTATAGATCTTGATCAATAAGACATATTCAGGCCCATTAAGTGGTTGGGAAATATAAAAAAAACACTTAATGATTAAGATCCGACTAATTAAGATTCAAACTTAAAAAACAAGCGCACTTAATATTTGAGATCCGAATGATTAAGATTCAAACCTCCATTAAGTGCAAACAAATGAGGCCTTCGTGTATCTACAGCCGTTTTAGAGCTTTGTGCACAATGTGTCCTGTTGCATTCATACTGATTACATTATCTGCATTTTTTTCCAATTTGTATTACTCTTTGAATCAAAATTTCTGTTGACAATTTGGTGTATCTTTTACTTTTAATAGGGGAATCGTTTACACAAAGGCTTGCTTAATCATTGGCAAAAATTCACTTTTAATGCAAGGTACTTCCTTTCACTAATGCTGTTATTGCTGCTTGTTTAAGTTGTAAATTGGAGTTACAAAAGTGACAGTGTGACTCGTAGGATCCATGGTAGAAATTATTCCCCTGCCTAGAGTAAGCTAATGCTTATACTCTCATTAGTTTCAATGAGATCGGGAAGCTATCTTCTAGCAAATATTTGCATTGCCATAGAGCCAAAAAAGAAATTTCGGATGACTGTCAAATCAACTTATTAGAAATAAAGATAAATAGTCTCTTTTTGATCGATTGTAAACCAGATGGAATCTAGTTTCCTGAAGTTCAATAGTTGTTACACTTCTACTCATAAATTGAAAGCCAGATAAGAGATAACCATCATCTCCTTTTGTTTTCATCAAGGCATCAACTTGTGTACTGATGCTGCAAGGATCATTCTTGGGTTGAGAATGCAAAAGTTGTGCATGGACACACACTTTTTGGAAAACACAGTCACTACTCAACTAGGATAGCAACTGAAACATCGAGTCCATTACTCAAATGGTCACTCAACTATCCCTAATTATCTCCTAAAGTCACTTTTCATTCGTTTGTAACAATAAAGTCACTGAACTATGACTATTGCACTCAGAAAGTCACTCAACTAGATTTTCCAAATTTTGGATTGTCAAATACCCATTTTACCCTCTAAATTATAAACATTTATCTTCTTTTTATTTTTTTAAAACTTTTTAATATTATGATTTTCCCTTTTTAATTTGTATTATGAACTTACCTATAGAATAAATAAATATTATTTATCAATTAAAAAAATAAAAAGTATTTAAGCATATATAATGCTGAAATAACAAAATAATGAGCATAGTAAAAAAGATTAATTAGTATAATTCGTCAGTAATAATAATTTTAGTATTAACAACAAAAATTCAAAAAATTATTTACACAATTCAGAATGAAAGAAAATAAAGATTGTAAAATATATATTTCATGCACGTAATATAAAAATAATTATTTAAATAAAGGTATTTTTATAATATGCATTATATATTCTTGAATATTATGGTCAATTATATTATTATGTTTCTACCAACTTTTTGACGACAGAAAGCTATGTCACCGAAAAGCGGGGGGACTATCTGTATAGGGTAAAATATGTTATGTTAAGTCGTGCAATATATATAATATAATTGAGCATAACTTTCAAGAAATATAATGTATATTATAAAAATACCTTTATTTAAATAATTATTTTNTGATATAAGACAATAATGTCATTATTATGGCATGAATGGTCGTTGGTCACATACCTATTGTACGCCAAAATATTTTGGCGATGTGATTATTAAAGGGCAACAGTAATGGAAGGAACAGATCTTGTATAGAATTCCGACCATAACCATAATGGTATAACTTTCTCTTTAAAAGAGAATTCACCATATGGTTGTTGATGAATATGTGGTAGTACCAAATTAATTGAGAGCTCTGAAAGAGCCAATTATTACTATTTTGGAGGAATAAAATTGATTATCAATAAGGCATTATGTTGTAGTATGTCTCAAAGAAACTTAATTGAGTTTCTAAGGTATTCGCGAAAGCGGTTGGTTATATTGAGACTATAAATAAAGGAAAGATTTGATATCTTCTATTACTACAACTTGTAGGGGGTAATATGTATGTGAAAAATTACCCGCTTTAGTCACGCCCCGAACCTGGGCTTGGACGTAACACGACACTCGGTGCCTGACTACATGTGGCCGAGCGAACCAACTGTCTGGCTGAATCAACATGTGATATCATAACATACTGAATGCGGAAGATAAACTAACATATGCTGATATACTAAAAGTCTAAATAATATAAATCAAATGCGAAAATACTAATATAGGCCTAAAACATATATGTAGCAACATTGCTTAACCATAAATGCATGTGATTCTTTCTAACTGTTAATCTAGTCTATACTTGTTTATCGGGCGGGCTGGGACGGGCTGAACGGGAAAAAATCTAGCCCGTTCGGTTAGCGGGCGAGCTGTTTAGCGGGCTGGGATAACGGGCTGGTGGCAGGTTGGGAAATTTCGGGTTTTTTAGGGCCCGTTCGGGTCTAAGCGGGTTCGGGCGGGCCGAGCTACAGTATTTTTTTTAAATTAACTTTTATTTTTCTTATTCAATGTTATTGATACTTAAGTATTTGCAAACTTTTAAGGGTTAAAATTAAACTTTGAAGTTTAAAGTTTTAAATTTGAAATTTGTATTTTAAAATTATAAAATTGAAACTAGAAAGTAAGTGGCTACAAAAAAATATTTAATAAGACCAATAGGCAATATGTAAGGAACAAACTCCGAAGGCTTTCATTTTATTCTTAATACTTCAAACTAATTTGCAAGTTCTTTTTTTATTTTTTATTTTTGAACTTGCAAATTAAAAGTTTACAATAACTATAAAAATAAGAAATAGTACATCACATATTTTGCATCATTTTTGTAAGTTCTTCCATGTTAACATGAGGTCCTAGGTTTCTGGCATTGGTTGAATCGGAACCATAAACCATTATATCTCCAATTTCTTGGTCCTCCTCTTCGTCTACCTCGGCACGCTCTTGATTTTGCCGTTATGATCTTATCCAATCTCAGAACCACACTAGAATTTTCAAAGCGTTGCTGCCCAATGAATGACGGGTATCTCCTAGCTGCTGCCTTGCTTGGCTAAATGCGCTCTCTGATGCGACTGTTGAAATCGGCACATTTAGCACGTCTCGAGCCATGGCCGAAAGAAAAGGAAATTGATTTGAGTTGCTCTTCCACCAACCCAGCGGTAGAAAATCCTTTGTGAGGGGCTATGGTGACTTTTGTAAGTAGAATTGTAGTTCATCAATATTCCTGCTACTGGTTTGTTGATGCTCTCCTAGTGTAGACCAAATCAGATAATCTTGAACACAATCATCATCATCCATAGTTGTTCCAGTAGTTGAAGGAATATTTGCATCTACAATCGAAGAAGCATCAATAATGTTAGCATAATAATTATATAAAGTTTGTAAATGTGTGTGTAGCTCAGAAATACAAGTGTAAATATCAGGAGTTTCAGTTGGTCCAATATCTATATAAGTATATAAAGCTCTAATTAATTGGCGACACTTTATCATTTTGACAGTAGGGTTTAATATGCACCAATTAGGTAAATATAGGGAATTGAGTAGAAATATTTTTTAAACTTATCTAGCATAGATTCTACAACAGTATCATATCCTTCTTTCTGCTTCAAATTATGTAGTAAAAGAGAAATTTCAGCAATATGAACTAAACCATTTGCAATAGTAGGATAATAAGCTCCAGAAAACTCAAGTGTAGTCACATAAAAATTTTGTAAAAATTGTACAACATCATGAATGACATCCCAAGTTCTAGATGTTAACAAACGGCTAAGATCGGTACAATGAGAATTAGTAACTTGAGTTATAGGCATTCTATATTTATAACATCATCTTAAGAATAAAAAAGTATAATTCCACCTAGTAACTACTTCTTTAGGCATGAGTCTTGGTTTTAGTCCATAGTGTACACATTTTTCCTTAAATGCATTTAATCTAGCACTTCTATTATTTCCTTGAATTAACCAACAACTCTCCTAACTAAAGTAATTTCATATAATTCAAGGCCACTCTTCACAATCAAGTTATAAATATGACATGCATATCTAACATGAAATATTTCAGGAAGTGGTGGGTGTAGATGCAATTGTAATATTGTAATAGCAGCATTGTTGTTAGAAGCATTATCAAACGACATACACAAAACTTTTTCTGCAAGATTATAAAATATAGCAACTTCATGTATAGTATTACTTAGAAATGCACCAGTATGACTTTAATCTTCATTATATTTAAAAGCAATAATACGTTTTTGCATACAAAAATTATCATCTATCCAATGGCATGTAACAGTCAAATAATCATTTTCATTTATTGCACGACCAATATTAGAAGTAATAGAAACTTTACAAGGAAGACTTGCGAACAAATAACGTATATATGTCTGATTTTGTCCAAAAAGCCTGAAGATATCAGCTCTACAAGTACTTCTAGAAATACCTTTAAACATAGGGTTATAAATTCTTTGAATATATGTAACAAGATACGGTGAAGAAGAAAAACTAAAAGGTAAACAACCAAAAACAATCATTTTAGCTAATTCTTCCCGGTCTTTCTTAATATCGTATTTACCAAATAACCCCCCAGTACTCGGGTTAAGTTTTTGTTGCCCAGATGCCTCATCTACTCCCTAATCAAGAGGGTGTTTCTCTTCCATATGCCTACGAAGTTGACCCGTTCCCCCTCTCTTACAGGGCTCATGTTTATAATGTTCACTACAAATTTTATATTTTACATAATTTTTTTGATCTTCTAGTCTTTCAAAAAATATCTAACACTTACTTCTTAATCGTTGATTCTTCTTAATAGGGAGAGGAGGCCTAGTTGTTCCACCCCTAACATTTTGAGTTTGACTAGCATTACCAGGTGTAGGTGGCGGTGTTTCAAGATTATCGGGTGATTGAATATCATCTAACATATCATCTAAATCATCATCTATACCAAATTTTTTTTGTATTCGCTCATAATCTACATTTAAATTTTCAGGTGAACTTTCAGAAATATGTATAAGTTACTAGAAGAACAAACACCACCTCTTGATCTTTTGGAAGTTTTCTTACTACCACCTCTACTAGTGCACGCTTTTTTGGTCGCTCTAAGTAAATCCATTATGTAAATTAAAGTAAGAAATTAAATTAAGAAATTAAATTAATAATTCTAAATAATAAAATAAGTGCACACCAAATAAAAAAAAGAGATGGAATGAGTGTACCGGGATTTCGGATGCCGCACTAATTTTGAATTTTTGATATCAAAAATCAAACTTCAATTGATAGACCGAAACTTGATAGTTGATACTTGATACCACACTTCACTTGAATACTTGATATTTGATAATAGTAATTTGTAATGGCTAAACTAAATGATTGATGAAACTTGAAATAATAAATAATTGAGAATTTGAGATTTGAGAATTGAGAATTTAAGAACTATAATATCAAGAGAGAATTGAGACTTGAGAGAGAATTAGAGTAGTAAGAGAGTGAATTGTGAGAAAAAATGAAGAAGAAGGGGGGGTATTTGTAGATTTTAAAAGGTTAAAAATGTAATTTTTATAATTATTAGGGGTGGGAGGGCTATATTTTTAATGGGGAGGCCGAAATGGCCATTTTTGCAAAATCTAGCTGTTCCCCAACGGTCATTTCTCAATTTGACCGTTGGCAACAGTCCAATTAATTTAAAAAAAATAAAAAATTAACCAACGGTAACCGGGCTACTAACGGGCTGCAGCCCGTTAACAACCCGTTAACGGGTCACGGGCTACGAGTTCGGTGCACCGTTAAGTAGAACGTGTTCGTCCACCCCCCCGCCCCAAACCAACCCGCCCCAACCCGCCCAATAATGAACAGTAGCAGGCTGAACTGGACTGACCCGGGTTGAAAACGGGTCAGCCCGGCCCGATTAACAGGCATACTCTAGTCTATGAAGCCTCTAATGAAGTACTGAAAACACTGACTGCCTAAAAATACTGAAGACTGTAAGGTAATGATAATGCCCCGAAAGAACTGGGCATCACTAAATAGCTGGTACGAGAATCCTAGCACTCTAAATCGTCAACCTGTAAATCATTACCTGCATCGTGAGATGCAGGCCCCGGGCAAAAGGGACGACAGTATATTTGAATTCTACCAGTATGTAAAACAACTGAAAGAAAGAATTATAAATGCTGAAACTGAAACAAAGCTGATAACTGAGAATTGATAATTGATATTAAGATGATAACTATTGAAAAAGAAACTAAAATGATAACTGATAACTGATAACTGATAACTGATAACTGAAATGATAAATGATAACTGATAACTGAACTGTACAAAGGAAGTAAGGATATGAATACTCCTACATGTTTATCTTAATATTAAACTACGGCCTCAGGCCCAATATATATATGTGCACAACTGCGGCCTCGAGCCCAAGTATACGTATACATAACTGCGGCCTCAGACCCAAAGATGTATAAAGCATAAACTGCGGCCTCAGGCCCAAATACGGGTGTTCAACATTCGGGGATTTAAAATTAGGAAATGAGAATCATACTGCAATACGTGATAGCGAAATACTGAATCACACTGAGTTACATGATATTGGAATACTGAATCACACTGAGTTATATAATACCGAAATGCTGAATAGGACGAGACTGAGATATGTATTTTGAACTGATTATGAACACTGAAACTTGAATTGTTTATGGCATACTGAGTAATCTATACTAAGACTCTGGGGCATCAAAGACAAAGCATTGCTCCTTTAGTTGCCATTTTCTAACGAACGTGCCAGGATCTTTTGAGGCTTCTTGAAAGACAAAGCATAACCATTCCATAGTTTTCCTGCTGAAGGTTGATCTACGCATGAGGTTACGGCTCCTTTCCACGCATTCGAACCATGTTTCTGCTCTTGATTCAAGCTTAGTAATGTCATAAGATTTGAGCCCGGCTGTAAAATAAATCCTGTTATCACCCATACTGAACTAAAAAGTTTTTAAGATTAATCACTGGAGGATGATTAAAATTAAAGATTCTAAAAAAAAGACGTCGGTAAGGCTAGATTACGCCGGAAAAGAGATGTTCTTTACTACCTCGAAAATGTGCCAGAGAGCATTTGGCACTCTGGTCGTCTCGATAGCTGTTAAAACAGAATAATTTCAGCTTTTGACGTGTTACTTTTGGAAAGCAGTTTAATAGGGGTACCAGTGCTATGCAACACTATGTGGGATTATGTCCAATGTTCGATGTCGAGGTCATGAATGCAGATGCTGAATTGGTTCTTGGAGATCAGGGTGCCCAGTCCAGCCCTAGCAATGTCGCGCGTGGTCTTTCTTCAATTTATAAAGAGATTACAGGTTATCAATGACAAATTGATCCGAAAATCTAACAGTGGGTTCTCTTTTTAGTACATGCCTCCTGACGCCTTGGATTTACTTTCAGAGACTGTGCGGAAAGAAGCCGCCACTATTGCAGCCGTTTTTCCTTCCCCAAACGATGTAATGTCAATACTGGTTCAGGTATGGGTGGGTTACTACTGCCGTTGTACTTGAGGTAGATTAGTTCTAGAATTATCTTCCTCTGGTGCGATGATGTTTCCAGTATATCAGAGTGATTTTGCTAGTTTTTGACTTGTTATATGACCAACATGCTTTCCGATGAATATTCATTGATTTTTCTGTAACGTTGCTCCCTATTTAATTTGAGCTTCCTCCACGTCATCTGCTATTCTGTATCGGTTCTGGTTGCCATTCAAGTAAAATGATTGCCTAAATGCGTTACTGCAAAAAATGTATTGTGATCTGTGAATTGTGATTTAGTGACTAATCCGTGGTGGTTGTTCAGCGTGTCTTGGAGGACCGTGTTCCAAAGCTTCTTGAGAAACTTTTACTGAAGCCGTCTCTTGTCAGTCCACCTCCCATGGAAGAAGGTGGACTTATATTAGTGAGTAACATGACAAGAGATTTTCTTCTAAGGTGCTGATTGACAGGGAAACAAGGACCCACTAATTGATCCTTTTGCTGTTCATTTTTGTGCATTCAGTATCTCAGATTGCTAGCCGTGGCATATGAGAAGACACAGGAGCTTGCAAGAGATTTACGTGGTGTAGGGTGTGGCGACTTGGATGTTGAAGGTAGAAATGCCTTCCATCTTCTCAACTTCGCAAACATCTTTTTTAACTTTTTTATTGTGTGAATGTGCCGGAACCTCCAAGTGAAGAATACAAAGAC
>NW_017672622.1:136214-163965 GCF_001879085.1 Nicotiana attenuata
GAATGGTCAATAAAGGATGGTAGGCCGAAATTTCACCAAAACTAAGAGTGAGTGGTGCCACGAGCACGGGCACGGTACTAAAATTATGAAAGAGTAAAAAACATTAGTCAGCTGACTTGCCATGTAGACAGAAGCTACCTAGATCTTTACCTAGTAGAGGATTGATATCTAGTGAGAAAATAAAGATAAGAGGAAATATACTGATGATTTAATGATTGGATAAATAAAAGAAGCACCATTTTATAGGTGTTAACCACGATATGCGCATGTTATCTCTCCAATGTTGGACAATATCCTACTTTAGAACTGGACACTTCTAATATTCTATTTCTAACTTTTAACATTCTAACATTGATCAATTATAACGTCCTAGTTGCTGAATGTTTATCTTAAGTTAAATAGAACTAAACTACAATGGGGAATATGTAGATGTAAATATCAAATCTTAAACCTGACCTTTCTTGTGTTATCCTAAGTCTTTGCGTCTGCTAATTGAGTTCCAAAAAAGTACAAAAATATTTGATTGGTAAAATCAAATATTTGTTCTGCAACACTTTTTGGTGAAGAAATTTTCTACTGTTTAAATGATCTTGAAAGAAGCAGGTGTTGTTTCCTTTTTTGTATTATACTTGATTATGTCTATGGTATATGTCCATTACATTCTCATGTAGTTTTTTCCTCTTGTTACAGGATTAACAGAATCTCTGTTTCTACCACACAAAGACATATACATTGAGTATGAGCAGGCCTCTCTTAGACAACTTTACAAAGCTAAGGTTGGGACAGTCTGTCTCGTAGTGATCTATCATCTTACCTCAGGATATATCTCTATCTAGTCCTCTCTTTCCTTTTTGCCTTTTTTTCATCCTCTAAGTCGTAGAAGAAAAATTTAAGAAGAGACTTTTACACCATAAAGGTAAATAACTACTGAAATAACACTCTAAATATTAACATGTTTTTATTTGGTTGTGAGGGTAAATTAAAATAAACTGGAGATTGAAGCACCGTAAAGAGAAAGAGAACAGATTTATTGACTGGCAACTTGCTGTGTTAGCTGGTTCTGTGAAATCTTGAAATTATTTCCTTGCAGAGCCCAAATAAGCATCAATAGGATGACTTTGGGTGGATTATAACCTAATCTATTTACATGAAGTACAGTAGTTTAGCTGACTCACTTATGTTTTTCTGGAAACCATGAAACAATCTTGAACTTCTAGAGGTACAACCTTAGCAAAAAAAGATCGTTATTGGTGGCATGAACTTGCAGCAAGCTGTTTAACTCAGTGTTTATGGAAGCTTTCCACCTTTAACATATCATGTTGATACGTACTCATGAACTAGTGTAAACACACTTTGGTTACACTTTGCAGATGGAGGAGCTGCGCACCCAAGGCCAGCAATCCTCTGTCATCTGGAACAATTGGACGCTCAAAAGGTGCTTCAATGGCATCCTCTCACCAGCAAATCTCTGTCACTGTGGTGACAGAGTTTGTGCGTTGGAATGAAGAAGCAGTATCCAGATGCACTTTGTTTTCATCACAGGTATATGTGACACATGTTTCAAGATGTTGCACGAGCTACAACTTACTCTTTCTTGGAATGCAAATACCTTCAAGATGGCGGGGAACAGCTTCTTGATTTAAAAAATTAGCTTAGTGGAAGATCCAAAAATTATATATTGCATCGTGCCTGAACGCTCAAGTGAATTTACAAATTTCATATGTAGCCTTTTCGGTTTGATGGACTCGCTCTAATAAATTTTGATAGTGAGAGAAGGGTTCGAGAGTGGATGCCTGTGATTATTTCATTTTATTCAGAGAGATAGAGAGAGGGAGGGAGGGAGAGAGAGATGGAGTCTTTCTTGTCCTCATGATGCTTTTTACTTTTTAGAGAAATTTGCTGTAGAAGTGGGAAGAGGTACCAGATACTTGGAAACAATGTAACTGTACTAGTTGCCTTCTTTATAGAAAAACTGAATCAAGGATAGAATTTAGTTGTTTCTTTTTTTTTGTTTGTTTCTTGCACTTATTGTTGCAAGGATTTCATTCTGGCTTATCCATATATTTCGGCAAACTGTGATGTAGAAAAGATTGGCATGCTAACTTCATCTGTATTATTCTGAACTTCACTGATTTCTATGTGCATGTAGCTTTGTCTTCCGTTAGAACAAACTAAATTATTTAGCGAACAGAGGCAATTCTTCCTGAAAATGTGTATGCTAGTTATCCACAGCAAAAATTAGAAAGTTGATGCTTATTTTTAATGTCCTTTTGAAGATGTCATGTTCTTTGTCTGCAAAAGGCAATGTGGACGTTCTTCTGACAAGTTTATTGGTCATGTTAGAGGAGTAAAGTAATCAAATATTTTGTTGTCCGTTTCCTGTAGACTTGTGCAAAGGTCTTCAAACAGCACCTTGTCCTAAGAGATTGATATTGATCTAACTTGATTCATTTCAGACCTTACAGGATTGAACTAATTGATTGTTGGTCTGTTTGTAAAGTCTGCTGCAAATGTAAGAGCTGTTTTTACATGCCTTCTAGATCAAGTAAGTTCATTACCTTTCTATTTTGAAGTTTGTTTCTGCTCGCAGTATTTACATTACTTTCATCTGGCATGCGGAGTATGTAACTTAATGAATTATATTTGGGAAAGGTAAAAATTGTAATTCAATATAAGTTTTCTGGGAGATTGGGTGTATTTCCATTTTTTGTGTGGTATCATTACTCAAACTTTTTCAGGTTAGTATATACATAACTGAAGGTCTTGAAAGAGCCAGAGACAGCCTTACCGAGGCTGCTGCTTTAAGGGAAAGATTTGTGCTTGGAACTAGCGTTAGTCGAAGGGTAGCTGCTGCAGCCGCTTCTGCTGTAATTACTTTGGCATTTCTGTTTACTACTATCTGAAGTTCATGTAAAATTTCATTGTAGATGATTATACTTTCATAGATTTGGCTTATTTAAGTATATCATTTGTGGTATTTAGGCAGAAGCAGCAGCTGCGGCTGGTGAAAGCAGTTTCAGATCTTTCATGGTTGCTGTGCAACGTTGTGGGAGCAGTGTGGCTATTGTGCAGCAAGTATGTTGGTTTGATGCTAGTGGACTTGTGAAAATCCTTGTTTGATTAGAGAAATAACACAATTTTGTGTTGTCTCTTGTAATGTTCATTTTGAACTTCTTTTCTTCACACTACTAGAATTCCGAAAAAAAGCGACCAACGTTGGTCGCTTATTGGCCAAAAAGCGACCAAAAAGCGACAAACCACGCCTGGTCGATATTAAACTGGTCCCTTTACCTTAGGGACCAAAGTTGGTCGCTAAATAGCGACCAACGTTGGTCTCCCAGGTAAAAGGACCAAATTTTCCGGGCAAAGCATATAGCGACCAACTTTGGTCGCTCAAATATTTTAATATTATATATTTGGCGACCAAAGTTGGTCTCCAGATGTAAATAACGTTTTATTTTTATTTATTTTTAATCATATTAAGCGACCAACTTTGGTCGCTATATTAATAAATGTTATAATTTTTTGTTTAATGGGCGACCAATATTGGTCGCCAATGGCAAGAATTAATTTTTTTTTTAACTATAAGCGACTAACCTTGGTCGCAAAATTACCAGATTTTTTTTTAAGTGAATAGCGACCAACTGGACACCAAGTTGGTCGCTTTTTTGGTATATTTTTGGCAGAAACTGCCTGTTTTGGCTACTACACCACCTGCCAGCTTATACCAAATATCCTAAACAGGCATTTTATGCCAGCAACAACAACAACAACAACAACACTAAAACGCAACAAAATATAAAGATCAATAGAACTAAAACATTAAGCTAACAAAACTAAGTTAACGTTTATTACAAGCTCATTCGCAAACTAGTTCTATTGTCTAGTTCAAAGTATATAAAGTACTCAAGGAGTGTTCTTTTAGCACCCTCGTTCGAAAGTTGGATTGCCTCGGCCGACTCGTTAGGTGGCTGACTTCGTATGAATTCCCCCACATCAGCTGTGAAGCGAACCTATAAGAAAAATTATATTGAATTAATATTTCAAAATTTATATAAAAGTAAATCAAAATACTTAATGATAAGTAAAAAACTTACATGTATAGTCGAGGCTCGACCCTCGACCCACCTTTCTGAATCAGTCTCTTTCTTCTTCTTTACAATACGAGTTTCATTGAATAGCTCATCTTGCTTCATTGGCATCAGAAAGCTGCCCGGTGGCTTTGGTGATTATCCTCATGGTACTATTACTCGGGATGAACTTGGATACAGAGAATAACTTGGATACAGTAGCTGACAGGGTGTGTCTTTTGATCAATTGTTGTTCTCGTTAGCGATAATGATGTTGAGACTGCAATGACATGTGTTTCAACTAGAGATGGTATAGGCAGGAATTTTAACATTTCCTAAGTAGATAAAAGAAAGATTATAGAGGAATTCTCTACTTCATTTTCCAAGGAGAAAAGAAGTTTAATTGAGAGTGACAAGGGTGATGGTGATGGAATGTTTTCCGTTGGTCATGGCAGTTCCCATAAAACGGGGATCATAAGACTCTATGATGACAAAGATTATAGGAAGTTTTGTTCTCAACTTTCTTCCAAGTCTGATCCGTACAAGCTTAATGGGATATTGGTGATGTAATCTTCTGAATCCGAAGAATATATCACCAATATCCCACTAAGCTTGTACGGATCAGACTTGGAAGAAAGTTAAGAACAAAACTTCCTATAATCTCTGTCATCATAGAGTCTTATGATCCCCATTTTATGGGAACTGCCATGACCAACGGAAAACATTCCATCACCATCAACCTTGTCACTCCCAATTAAACTCCTTTTCCTCTTGGAAATTGAAGTATAGAATTCCTCTATTACCTCTTCTTTTATCTACTTAGGAAATGTTAAACTCCTACCTACACCATAACTATTTGAAACACATGTTCTTGCCTTCTCATCATCGTTGTCGCTAATGAGAAGAACAATTAAAGGCACACTCTGCCAGGTACTGTGTCTTAGTTATTCTTGGTGGAAGTTCCATTGCATGTCTAATATTACCATCAACCCCTTCTACAAAATCCTCCCGCAATCTAAAATTCCAATACATAAACCAAAATTTTAATCATNATGACAAAAAACTGAAGTCTTGGACAATCCCTCACTTGTTCTTTTTCTCCTTTTTAATAATTTTTTCCTTTCATTCCAAGTATTATCTGTTTTCTCTAGCTATTGATAGTTGAAAAATAAAGAAAAGTGAAAAGATATATTGATGAGTCGATGTTATGGAAAATACAAAATACACCTTTTATAGGTGTCTATCATGACAATACACATATAAATTCGACTAATGCTAGGAAATATCTTATGTAAGAACTTGACACTTCTAATTTTCTAATTCTAACATCTGACATGTCCCTTTGAAATTAAAGTGGGAAAAACAATTAGTTTGCTTATTATTGAAGTATAAAGTACATAATCAACGATATGGTTGCCAGAGATCTTGCTGGACAATTGTCGGAAAAAGTTATGATTATTGGAATCTTAGTGGAAAAGGTTTAGTCGTCGGGATCTTGTCGAAAAATTTATGCTAGAACTATGGTACTGCCAAATGATCATCAAAAAGGAGGCACAATGATCTGAAATGGTCACCACAAGGGAAATACAGTACTACCAGTAGAACAGTTGCCGGCAAAAGGCACTGTGCTGCCGAAGCGATAATCAGAGAGGGCACGTACTGCAGGAATGGTCAATAAAGGATAGTAGGCCGAATGTCACCAAAACTAAGAGTGAGTGGTGCCACGAGCACGGGCACGGTACTAAAATTATGAAAGAGTAAAAAACATTAGTCAGCTGACTTGCCATGTAGACAGAAGCTACCTAGATCTTTACCTAGTAGAGGATTGATATCTAGTGAGAAAATAAAGATAAGAGGAAATATACTGATGATTTAATGATTGGATAAATAAAAGAAGCACCATTTTATAGGTGTTAACCACAATATGCGCATGTTATCTCTCCAATGTTGGACAGTATCCTACTTTAGAACTGGACACTTCTAATATTCTATTTCTAACTTTTAACATTCTAACATGGATCAATTATAATGTCCTAGTTGCTGAATGTTTATCTTAAGTTAAATAGAACTAAACTACAACGGGGAATATGTAGATGTAAATATCAAATCTTAAACCTGACCTTTCTTGTGTTATCCTAAGTCTTTGCGTCTGCTTGAGTTCCAAAAAAGTACAGAAATATTTGTTCTGCAACACTTTTTGGTGAAGAAATTTTCTACTGTTTAAATGGTCTTGAAAGAAGCAGGTGCTGTTTCCTTTTTTGTATTATACTTGATTATGACTATGGTATATGTCCATTACATTCTCATGTAGTTTTTTCCTCTTGTTACAGGATTAACAGAATCTCTGTTTCTACCACACAAAGACATATACATCGAGTATGAGCAGGCCTCTCTTAGACAACTTTACAAAGCTAAGGTTGGGACAGTCTGTCTCGTTGTGGTCTATCATTTTACCTCAGGATATATCTCTATCTAGTCCTCTCTTTCCTTTTTGCCTTTTTTTCATCCTCTAAGTCGCAGAAGAAAAATTTAAGAAGAGACTTTTACACCATAGAGGTAAATAACTACTGAAATAACACTCTAAATATTAACATGTTTTTATTTGGTTGTGAGGATAAATTAAAATAAACTGGAGATTGAAGCACTGTAAAGAGAAAGAGAACAGATTTATTGACTGGCAACTTGCTGTGTTAGCTGGTTCTGTGAAATCTTGAAATTATTTCCTTGCAGAGCCCAAATAAGCTGCAATAGGATGACTTTGGGTGGATTTTAACCTAGTCTATTTACATGAAGTACAGTAGTTTAGCTGACTCACTTATGTTTTTCTGGAAACCATGAAACAATCTTGAACTTCTAGAGGTACAACCTTAGCAGAAAAAGATCGTTATTGGTGGCATGAACTTGCAGCTAGCTGTTTAACTCAGTGTTTATGGAAGCTTTCCACCTTTAACATATCATGTTGACACGTACTGATGAACTAGCATAAACACACTTTGGTTACACTTTGCAGATGGAGGAGCTGCGCACCGAAGGCCAGCAATCCTCTGAGTCATCTGGAACAATTGGACGCTCAAAAGGTGCTTCAATGGCATCCTCTCACCAGCAAATCTCTGTCACTGTGGTGACAGAGTTTGTGCGTTGGAATGAAGAAGCAGTATCCAGATGCACTTTGTTTTCATCACAGGTATATGTGACACATGTTTCAAGATGTTGCACGAGCTACAACTTACTCTTTCTTGGAATGCAAATACCTTCAAGATGGCGGGGAACAGCTTCTTGATTTAAAAAATTAGCTTAGTGGAAGATCCAAAAAATATATATTGCATTGTGCCTGAACGCTCAAGTGAATTTACAAATTTCATATGTAGCCTTTTCGGTTTGACGGACTCACTCTAATAAATCTTGACAGTGAGAGAAGGGTTCGATAGTGGATGCCAGTGATTATTTCATTTTATTCAGAGAGATAGAGAGAGGGAGGGAGGAAGAGAGAGATGGAGTCTTTCTTGTCCTCATGATGCTTTTTACTTTTTAGAGAAATTTGCTGTAGAAGTGGGAAGAGATACCAGATACTTGGAAACAATGTAACTGTACTAGTTGCCGTCTTTATAGAAAAACTGAATCAAGGATAGAATTTAGTTGTTTCTTTTTTTTGTTTGTTTCTTGCACTTATTGTTGCAGGGATTTCATTCTGGCTTATCCATATATTTCGGCAAACTGTGATGTAAAAAAGATTGGCATGCTAACTTCATCTGTATTATTCTGAACTTCATTGATTTCTTTGTGCATGTAGCTTTGTCTTCCGTTAGAACAAACTAAATTATTTAGCGAGCAGAGGCAATTCTTCCTGAAAATGTGTATGCTAGTTATCCACAGCAAAAATTAGAAAGTTGATGCTTATTTTTAATGTCCTTTTGAAGATGTCATGTTCTTTGTCTGCAAAAGGCAATGTGGACGTTCTTCTGACAAGTTTATTGGTCATGTTAGAGGAGTAAAGTAATCAAATATTTTGTTGTCCGTTTCCTGTAGACTTGTGCAAAGGTCTTCAAACAGCACCTTGTCCTAAGAGATTGATATTGATCTAACTTGATTNATTAACACTACTAGAATTCCGGAAAAAGCGACCAGCAAAAGCGACCAACGTTGGTCGCTTATTGGCCAAAAAGCGACCAAAAAGCGACCAACCACGCCTGGTCGATATTAAGCTGGTCCCTTTACCTTAGGGACCAAAGTTGGTCGCTAAATAGCGACCATCGTTGGTCTCCCAAGTAAAAGGACCAAATTTTCCGGGCAAAGCATATAGCGACCAACTTTGGTCGCTCAAATATTTTAATATTATATATTTGGCGACCAAAGTTGGTCTCCAGATGTAAATAACATTTTATTTTTATTTATTTTTAATCATATTAAGCGACCAACTTTGGTCGCTATATTAATAAATGTTATAATTTTTTATTTATTGAGCGACCAATATTGGTCGCCAATGGCAAGAATTAATTTTTTTTAACATAAGCGACCAACCTTGGTCGCAAAATTACCAGAAAATTATTTTTTTTAAGTGAATAGCGACCAACTGGACACCAAAGTTGGTCACTTTTTTGGTATATTTTTGGCAAAAACTGCCTGTTTTGGCTGCTACACCACCTGCCAGCTTATACCAAATACCCTAAACAGGCATTTTATGCCAGCAACAACAACAACAACACTAAAACGCAACAAAACATAAAGATCAATAGAACTAAAACATTAAGCTAACAAAACTAAGTTAACGTTTATTACAAGCTCATTCGAAAACTAGTTCTATTGTCTAGTTCAAAGTATATAAAGTACTCAAGGAGTGTTCTTTTAGCATCCTCGTTCGAAAGTTGGATTGCCTCGGCCGACTCGTTAGGTGGCTGACTTCGTATGAATTCCCCCACATCAGCTCTGAAGCGAACCTATAAGAAAAATTATATTGAATTAATATTTCAAAATTTATATAAAAGTAAATCAAAATACTTAATGATAAGTAAAACTTACATGTATAGTCGAGGCTCGACCCTCGACCCACCTTTCTGAATCAGTCTCTTTCTTCTTCTTTACTATACGAGTTTCATTGAATAGCTCATCTTGCTTCATTGGCATCATAAAGCTGTCCGGTGGCTTTGGTGATTATCCTCATGATACTATTACTCGGGATGAACTTGGATACAGAGAATAACTTGGATACAGTAGCTGACAGGGTGTGTCTTTTGATCAATTGTTGTTCTCATTAGCGACAATGATGTTGAGACTGCAATGACATGTGTTTCAACTAGAGATGGTATAGGCAGGAATTTTAACATTTCCTAAGTAGATAAAAGAAAGATTATAGAGGAATTCTCTACTTCATTTTCCAAGAAAAAAAGAAGTTTAATTGAGAGTGACAAGGGTGATGGTGATGGAATATTTTCCATTGGTCATGGCAGTTCCCATAAAACGGGGATCATAAGACTCTATGATGACAGAGATCATAGGAAGTTTTGTTCTCAACTTTCTTCCAAGTCTGATCCGTACAAGCTTAATGGGATATTGGTGATATATTCTTCTGAAGAAAGTTGTACGGATATATCAGAAGAATATATCACTAATATCTCATTAAGCTTGTACGGATCAGACTTGGAAGAAAGTTGAGAACAAAACTTCCTATGATCTCTGTCATCATAGAGTCTTATGATCCCCGTTTTATGGGAACTGCCATGACCAACGGAAAACATTCCATCACCATCAACCTTGTCACTCCCAATTAAACTCCTTTTTCTCTTGGAAATTGAAGTATAGAATTCCTCTATTACCTCTTCTTTTATCTACTTAGGAAATGTTAAACTCCTACCTACACCATAACTATTTGAAACACATGTTCTTGCCTTCTCATCATCGTTGTCGCTAATGAGAAGAACAATTAAAGGCACACTCTGCCAGGTACTGTGTCTTAGTTATTCTTGGTGGAAATTCCATTGCATGTCTAATATTACCATCAACCCCTTCTACAAAATCCTCCCGCAATCTAAAACTCCAATACATAAACCAAAATTTTAATTCATATCTAAAGGTTCAACTCATATCCAAAAAAAATTCAATTTATAATCTAAAATTCCAATTCATAAACAAAAATTCCAATTTATATCCTAAAGGTTCAAGTCATATCCTAAATGTTCTAGTCATATCCTAAAATTTCAAGTCATATCCTAAAAGTTCATATCCTAAAGGTTCAACTCATATCCACAAAAGTTCAAGTCATATCCTGAAATTTTAATTTATAATCTAAACTTCCAATACATAAACCAAAATTTCAATTCANCTTTCTTCCAAGTCTGATCCGTACAAGCTTAATGGGATATTGGTGATATATTCTTCTGAATCCGAAGAATATATCACCAATATCCCACTAAGCTTGTACGGATCAGACTTGGAAGAAAGTTAAGAACAAAACTTCCTATAATCTCTGTCATCATAGAGTCTTATGATCCCCGTTTTATGGGAACTGCCATGACCAACGGAAAACATTCCATCACCATCAACCTTGTCACTCCCAATTAAACTCCTTTTTCTCTTGGAAATTGAAGTATAGAATTCCTCTATTACCTCTTCTTTTATCTACTTAGGAAATGTTAAACTCCTACCTACACCATAACTATTTGAAACACATGTTCTTGCCTTCTCATCATCGTTGTCGCTAATGAGAAGAACAATTAAAGGCACACTCTGCCAGGTACTGTGTCTTAGTTATTCTTGGTGGAAGTTCCATTGCATGTCTAATATTACCATCAACCCCTTCTACAAAATCCTCCCGCAATCTAAAATTCCAATACATAAACCAAAATTTTAATTCATATCCTAAAGATTCAACTCATATCCAAAAAAAATTCAATTTATAATCTAAAATTCCAATTCATAAACAAAAATTCCAATTCATATCCTAAAGGTTCAAGTCATATCCACAAAAGTTCAAGTCATATCCTAAAATTTCAATTTATAAACTAAAATTCCAATACATAAACCAAAATCTCAATTTATAAACTAAAAGTCCAATTCATATCCTAAAGGTTCAACTCATATCCACAAAAGTTCAAGTCATATCCTGAAATTTCAATTTATAATCTAAAATTCCAATACATAAACTAAAATTTCAATTCATATCCTAAAGGTTCAACCCATATCCACAAAAGTTCAAGTCATATCCTAAAATTTTAATTTATAAACTAAAATTCCAATACATAAACCAAAATCTCAATTCATAAACTAAAAGTCCAATTCATATCCTAAAGGTTCAACTCATATCCACAAAAGTTCAAGTCATATCCTGAAATTTCAATTTATAATCTAAAATTCCAATACATAAACCAAAATCTCAATTCATAAACTAAAAGTCCAATTCATATCCTAAAGGTTCAACTCATATCCACAAAAGTTCAAGTCATATCCTAAAATTTTAATTTATAAACTAAAATTCCAATACATAAACCAAAATCTCAATTCATAAACTAAAAGTCCAATTCATATCCTAAAGGTTCAACTCATATCCACAAAAGTTCAAGTCATATCCTGAAATTTCAATTTATAAACTAAAATTCCAATACATAAACCAAAATCTCAATTCATAAACTAAAAGTCCAATTCATATCCTAAAGGTTCAACTCATATCCACAAAAGTTCAAGTCATATCCTAAAATTTTAATTTATAAACTAATAAATTCCAATACATAAACCAAAATCTCAATTCATAAACTAAAAGTCCAATTCATATCCTAAAGGTTCAACTCATATCCATAAAAGTTTAAGTCATATCCTAAAATTTCAATTCATAAACAATCAGTATAGTATGAATAGTTTTATACTATTACCATGCTGACCAATCTAGATAAATCTTCTAATTGTTCTTTGTGAAAATTAGGTTTTTCCGAAATGAGGATATGAGTAAGCCAAGATACTTCAATCTAAGCTTAAGTATGTAGTTATATATGTGTAATATGCCCAATAATGTAATGGGTTAAGTGTTTTATTTATAAATATAAGGGGTGTATTCTCAAATTAATAACTCCTAACTTCCAAAGATAAATTTATTAATTATCTATCATTTAACTAAGTAGAAAAGTTCTATTTAGGAAAATCTACATGAGTCAAACAATGAAATAAAATAAATATTAAGATAATCAGATCTAGATTCTATTCCTCACAAGAACTAAATTTTAATTTGACCCAGCCATAACAAGACTTAACATAAACCCTAAAAATTTAGGGTTTCTTCTCTTCAACCAATTTTTTCCCAAATTAGTAGGTAAAACTAATTATTTTAGCTACTAATAATTATCCTAGATTTAATTTTGCTAAGAACAATTAATTTTTACAAATCAAACTACAAAGAATTAAAATAAATCTGTGTATTTCGAAAAAAATAAGGAAAGGAGAGAGAAACCTACCTGGACAGTGGAGGACACCGACGGTGGAGCTGCTGCTGCCTCCGGCGGGTGGAGGGTGGAGGGGGACGGCGGCGTCGATGGAGGGAGACGGAAGGGGATGGGGGTTTGGGTGTGAGAGAGAGAAGAGAGAGAAAAAATGTGACGACCCAAAGGGTCATCACCTGTTTCCTCATCCGTTCCGTGCTTCCGAGGCCTTGAAAACCTCATTCTTACTTGCCTCGATTTGCGTGCGCAGTCCGGGCGCATAGTCGGAAAGCTGTTATGTTGAAATATGTGAATTCTGTGAAAAATTTGAAGAATTTTGATATTAATATGTTTAAGGTTGACTTCGGTCAACATTTTTAGTAAACGGACCCGGACCCGAGATTGGACGGTCCCGGAAGGTCCGTAGAAAAATATGGGACTCGGGCATGTGCCCGGAGTCGTATTCCGAGGTCTAGAGCCCGAGAAAGGAATTTTTCTGTGAAATTGTTTTCTGAAATTATNTAATACGCATCTACTTTCTGTAATTATCCATTTATAAGCTAATCAATCGCTAACATTTCTTACTGATATATTTCTAATACACTTCTACTGAGTGTGAGAACTAAGAATACTACTAGTACACTTCTACTATATATATATATATATACACACACACACACACACACACACGTATCTACTTAGTGTATACTTTAAGGATACCACTAATACGTATCTACCTTTTGTAATTATCAATTTATAACCAAATTAATCGCTAACATTTCTCAGGCATAAGCTAATCAATTAGTAATAGTTCTTAAGACTACTACTAATAAACTTTTACTTAATCAGTGTAATTACTAATAGATAGGCTAATCAATCATTAATATTACTTAAGCATACCACTAATATGCATATGCTTTATGTAATTATCAATTTATAAGCTAATCAATCGCTAACATTTCTTACTGATATACTAATACACTCCTACTTAGTGTAATTCTTGATGCATAAGCTAATGAATCAGTAATAGTTTTTAAGATTATACTATTACATACTTAATTAGTATAATTATCAAGGTATAGGCTAATGAATCACTAGCGTTACTTCAGAATACCACTAATATTACTTAAGGATACCACTAATAAACCTTCACTTACTTTAATTATCAAACTAAAGATAAACAATCACAAACATTTCTCACAAATATCATTAATACACTTCCATTTAGTGTGTAATTATCAATGTATCGGCTAGTCAATCACTAATGTTATTTATATAAGGAGACCACTAGTTCACTAATTGTTAACGTTACTTAAGGACACCATGCATTAATACACTTCTACTTACAGTAATTATCAATTTATAAGATAAACCATCACTAATATTTCTTACGGAAACGACTAATACACTTCTTCTTAGTGTGTAATTATTAATGTATAGGTTAATCTATGTAGTTAAGGATACTACAAATTCACTTTTACTTTGTGTGATTATAAATACTAAGCTAATTACCACTAATATATTTTTAAGTAGTGTATTATCTCCACTTAGTGTAAATTTCAATAAATAGGCTAATCAACCACTAAGATAATTAAGTAAATACTTACCGAGGGACTTACCGACAGACTCCTTCGGTACTGTGTAATAAAAGATACAAAATAATTATCTATAAGATTATATATTTAAATTACCAACGGAAGTGTGATGATTTAATGATTGGATAAATAAAAGAAGCACCATTTTATAGGTGTTAACCACGATATGCGCATGTTATCTCTCCAATGTTGGACAATATCCTACTTTAGAACTGGACACTTCTAATATTCTATTTCTAACTTTTAACATTCTAACATTGATCAATTATAACGTCCTAGTTGCTGAATGTTAAGTTAAATAAACTAAACTACAATGGGGAATATGTAGATGTAAATATCAAATCTTAAACCTGACCTTTCTTGTGTTATCCTAAGTCTTTGTGTCTGCTTGAGTTCCAAAAAAGTACAGAAATATTTGATTGGTAAAATCAAATATTTGTTCTGCAACACTTTTTGGTGAAGAAATTTTCTACTGTTTAAATGGTCTTGAAAGAAGCATGTGTTGTTTCCTTTTTTGTATTATACTTGATTATGACTATGCTATATGTCCATTACATTCTCATGTAGTTTTTTCCTCTTGTTACAGGATTAACAGAATCTCTGTTTCTACCACACAAAGACATATACATCGAGTATGAGCAGGCCTCTATTAGACAACTTTACAAAGCTAAGATTGGGACAGTCTGCCTCGTAGTGGTCTATCATCGTACCTCAGGATATATCTCTATCTAGTCCTCTCTTTCCTTTTTGCCTTTTTTTCATCCTCTAAGTCGCAGAAGAAAAATTTAAGAAGAGACTTTTACACCATAGAGGTAAATAACTACTGAAATAACACTCTAAATATTAACATGTTTTTATTTGGTTGTGAGGATAAATTAAAATAAACTATAAATTGAAGCACTGTAAAGAGAAAGAGAACAGATTTATTGACTAGCAACTTGCTGTGTTAGCTGGTTCTGTGAAATCTTGAAATTATTTCCTGGCAATGTCCTCTGTGTTATGTTTTGAGTTGCCCAATCTTTAGGCTACAAGTTACGCTAAGTGATCCTTGACCCAGCTGGTTAATGTTATATTTTTTGGGGATTTGGTTTTCTTTGTTGGTCTAGGTACATGGATCTATTGAAATGACCCTGTAGCCTGTGACTCTAAAATTCCTATCCAATGGAACCTCCAAATAAATTGAACCGACAACATGCATTTTAAAACAAAAGGAGACTATTTAATATCTGAATACTAAATAATTAAGACTATTTATTTTTCAACATCGAAATGTATTAAAACTTTTTCTTTTTTAACAATTGATAAACAGAAAATTTAAATAAAATACTAATTAATTTAATATTCTATTAATAAATATTTTTGAAAATAATTTAGTAGTTGGTGGTGGTGATGGCTGACGGTGCCACTTATGAATGCCTACTGGAGGCAATGCTTGGTGGTGGTTTTGATTGATGTGGTGGTTCTAGGTAGTAGCTAGTGTTGATTGGTAGTGGTAGTTATGGTTGAGGAAGGTGGTGATAGGTGGTGGTAGTTTATAATGGTGGAAAATGACGCCTATGGTTGATGATGATGGTTGGGTGGTTGATGATGGTAGTTGAGGTGGGTGGGTTGGTTGAGGATGTGGTGGCATTAGTTGATAATGATGGGGTGGTGGGTGATGGTAATCAATAATGGTGGGGTTTGGGGGTGATGGTAGTCTATAATAATAGCAGTGGCGACTATGGTCGAGGATTGTGGTGGTCGGTGGTGGTGTTTGAGTTCAGTGGCGGTTGGTGGTGGTGGTTGAGTATGATGGTGGTTGGATGGTGCATGGTGGTATAGGTGATAATGGTGGGCGGTGTCGGCGGTTTATAGTGAATGTGGATTATAGCATCTTTGTGAAATTAGGTCTTTATTATAGATCTTGATCAATAAATTCAGACCCATTAAGTGGTTGGGAAATATAAAAAAACACTTAATGATTAAGATCTGACTAATTAAGATTCACACTTAAAAAACAAGCACACTTAATATTTGAGATCCGAATGACTAAGATTCAAACCTCCATTAAGTACAAACAAATAAGGCCTTAGTGTATCTACAGCCGTTTTAGAGCTTTGTGCACAATGTGTTCTGTTGCATTCATAAATTCAGCTGATTACATTATCTGCATTTTTTTCCAATTTGTATTACTCTTTGAATCAAAATTTCTGTTGACAATTTGGTGTATCTTTTACTTTTAATAGGGGAATCGTTTACACAAAGGCTTGCTTAATCATTGGCAAAAATTCACTTTTAATGCAAGGTACTTCCTTTCACTAATGCTGTTATTGCTGCTTGTTTAAGTTGTAAAATTGGAGTTACAAAAGTGACATAGTGACTCGTAGGATCCATGGTAGAAATTATTCCCCTGCCTCATTAGTTTCAATGAGTTCGGGAAGCTATCCTCTAGCAAATATTTGCATTGCCATAGAGCCAAAAAAGAAATTTCGGATGACTGTCAAATCAACTTATTAGAAATAAAGAAAAATAGAGTCTCTTTTTGATCGATTGTAAACCAGATGGAATCTAGTTTCCTGAAGTTCAATAGTTGTGACACTTCTACTCATAAATTGAAAGCCAGATAAGAGATAACTATCATCTCCTTTTGTTTTCATCAAGGCATCAACTTGTGTACTGATGCTGCAAGGATCATTCTTGGGTTGAGAATGCAAAAGTTGTGCATGGACAAACACTTTCTGGAAAACACAGTCACTACTCAACTAGGATAGCAACTGAAACATCTCAATCCCAAGCAAGTTGGGGTCAGCTATATGATTCCTCACTAACCATGTCGCTCCAATTAAGCACATCTCAGTCCAACATTATAAAATATAAATATAAAGTGCTTGAAGTTGTCCGAGACCGAGAGTCTATGTTTGGTGGTTATCGCTTCTCATGGTATAACTTTACCATCCTTACACATGGTTCTGTCACGTCTTATTGCAAGGACATAATATGGTTACCTCCACTCTTAAAGTTTATCAATTGAGATTCCTTCTTTTTAAAAATTACTACAACTAAAACATAAGTTAAAGCGAACTCTAGAATATCCTTTCCTTCATCATTTCCCGTACAATATACTTGTTCAAAACTATAACTATCTCTTCCCACATGACCATTTTGATCTCCCTAATAAGGATCTTTTTGTCTCTTGTGAAGCATATGGCACTGGTGACATTGATCGTCTCATTTCCTCGTACAAGTTCTATTGAGTTAATCCCCCAACTCGCTTTACTTCTACATTCTTATCCTTAATTCAATTTGTGATAGGCATCATATTTTTTTTCCAGAAAGGACTTTACTTTCGTATGCCATGTGCTCCAAACTTGAACTCAACTTCCTTTTTTCTCCAACATCTGCCTCTCACTCAGGGATTGTTGGACCTTTTGCCTGCTCAGAAGTGGATTCAAACTACCGAAGCAAGGATGCCATTCTTTCCCCATTAGACTTGTCATCCTTTGCTATTTCAACATATTGTACGCACTAGTCTCGTAGCCATCTCTTCTAACATAACCTTTTGGCATCTTCTTTTATGCTTCCCTCAAACGCCATTGTGAGATTGAGTATTCTTATTTCATGCTGTAATGATTTTGAATTTGTTGACTGTATTCTTCATGTTGTTGATGCTACTTTATCTTTTTACTACAACACAATTTAATTTTTACTTCATATTCTTCTCTCTTTGTACCTAACTTTCCACATACCTCTAGGTTCCAACTCAAACTGTAGAGCTTAGAGGTGCACGATCCTCTTTCAGAATTCATTGTTTTTGGAGTAAATAGTTTTCCCGGAAATTGGTTTTACATCATGCAATTTCGGATGCTGAACTGGATGATATGGGTTTTGCAACATGCAATTCCGGATGATGAACCTTCCTCCTCCTCCTCCTCCTCCTCCTTTTTATTTGTTTATTTTATTATTTTTTTCTTCTGCGACTCTGATGTTCCTGGCAGTGAATATTACTAGGAGAATGTATCAGCTTTAGTGTCGTATCACCACCACCAATTTGATCAATCAATTAAGATTAAACCCTTAATTAGTTGGGTTTGTTATGTGAACCATGTTCTGCTCTATTTAGTTGCTCTTTCTCACCCCAGCGCAATGTGATGGAAATCCTTGTTAGTTGGGTTTGTTTGACGGGTCTTCTCTTATTTCTCTTAAGTGGTAAGCTAGGCCCAAATCCAAGCGGATCCTTTATTCAGATTAATCTCTCTGTCTGCTGAGTCCCGCGCCTCTATTTGTTTTTGCAATGCTGAGTAATGGCCCTATACACTCAGTAATCTGAAATGACTATAATACACTCTGTAATGCTTTATTCTCTACTTAGATTTAAAATCCATGGTGTATCCCTGTGTGCATTTAATTGCACAGTTCTATATAAACTAAACTTTCTGCATTGTTTTATGATTTGGTGAGTCTCTCCTGATGTTTCTTACTAGTTGCCTGTTTCTTTGTGAAANAGAAATATAATGTATATTATAAAAATACCTTTATTTAAATAATTATTTTTATATTACGTGCATGAAATATATATTTTACAACCTTTATTTTCTTTCATTCTGAATTGTGTAAATAATTTGTGAATTTTTGTTGTTAATACTAAAATTATTATTACGAATAAATTATTCTAATTAATTTTCTTACTATGCTCATTATTTTGTTATCCCGGTATTATAGATTCTTCAATACTTTTTCATTTTTTAATTTATAAATAATATTTATTTATTCTATAGGTAAGTCCATAATATAAATTAAAAAGGGGAAATCATAATATTAAAAAGTTTAAAAAAAATAAAAGAAGATAAATGTTTATAATTTAGAGGGTAAAATAGGTATTTGGCAATCCAAAATCTGAAAAATCTAGTTGAGTGACCTTCTGAGTGCAATAGACATAGTTCAGTGACTTTGTTGTTACAAACGAAAGAAAAGTGACTTTAGAAGATAATTTGAGTTAGTTGAGTGACCATTTGAGTAATTAACTCTAACTTTTAAAAAGAAGGAATCTCAATTGATAAAATTTAAGAGCGGAGGTAACCGTATTATGTCCTTACAATAAGACGTGACAGAACCATGTGTAAGGATGGTAAAGTTATACCATGAGAAGCGATAACCATCAGGCATAGATTCTCGGTCTCGGGCAACTTCAAGCACTTTATATTTATATTTTTTAATGTTGGACTAAGATGTGTTTAATTGGGGGAAGTGCACGATTGGCCACTAATAATACATGTATTTACTTTTAATCCACCGTTTAAAATGTCTTTAGACTTTAGCCACTGCTTTAATAAACTTTAACTACCCGGACGAAAATACCCTTCTGCTCATGTCCTTAACTTTTGTACTTAACTTCAGGACTTCAGGACTACATGTCCTTAGTTCAGGACTTCAGGACCACATGTCCTTAACTTTTGAACTTGTAACTCTAAGTTCAGGACTTCAGGACCACATGTCCTTAACTTTTGAACTTGTAACTCTAAGTTCAGGACTTCAGGGCTACATGTCCTTAACTTTTGAACTTGGAACTCAAACTTCAAGACTAAGCGTCCTAACTTTTGAACTTGGAAATCAAAGTTAAGGACCTATTGTCCTTAACTTTTGAACTTGTAACTGTAAGTTAAGGACTGTCTGTCCTTAAGTACTTTTGAACTTGTAACTATAAGTTAAGGACTGCATGTCCTTAACTTTAGAACTTGTAACTGTAAGTTAAGGACTGCATGTCCTTAACTTTTGAACTTGTGTCCTTAACTATTGAACTTAACTTTAGGACTTCAAGACTACATTTCCTTAACTTTTGAACTTGAAACTCTAAGTTCAGGACCATGTCCTTAACTTTTGAATTTTCATACTATATTATATATTATGTATATAGCCTTTGTTCAACACTAAAGACTAACTTATCTGTGTGCAAATTAATTAACACATGCCTAAAGCGTTGTGGTAAGAGTTGTCGGTTAAGATGGTTGAATTATTTGAAAACCAGATATTAAACTTGGAAATTTTACACAAGAGGAAGACAACATTATCTGCTCTCTCTACACTCAACTTGGAAGCAGGCTAATTCTTGCTCTTTTAAAACCTGATTTTTTTTCTTTAACTTTCCCATTTTAATAACATTTTTAGTATTTAAGAGTGACCCCAAGTATTTTTATTTTATTTTTTTGAATTTGCAGATGGTCTGTTATAGCATCTAAGCTACCAGGAAGAACAAACAATGATGTGAAAAATCACTGGAATACTAAATTGAAGAAGAAGATACTAGCAACTAGTGCAAACCCTACAAACAACTTTGATAGCAAACAAGTTTTCCATTCCTCATCAATGGTACCAAAAGAGGAAGAACAACAAGCAGTCTATCCTCCAATATTTGTATACGTAGGATTAGAGAGAAAAGAGATAGAAGAAAGGGTAACACAGTCTTTTCATATTAATTTTAATAGACTAATGGCTACTATTGCTAAGCATTAAAAATGCTGGATAAAAAGTAAATACCAGCTTAAACAATGGCTACCCCATGCCATTTCTACTTTAATTGGAGCGACATGGTTAGTGAGGACTGAGGAATCATATAGCTGACCTCAACTTGCTTGGGATTGAGATGTTTTAGTTGCTATCCTAGTTGAGTAGTGACTTCCAGAAAGTGTTTGTCCATGCACAACTTTTGCATTCTCAACCCAAGAATGATCCTTGCAGCATCAGTACACAAGTTTGATGCCTTGATGAAAACAAAAGGAGATGATAGTTATCTCTTATCTGGCTTTCAATTTACTAGTCTCAAGGTACGCACGTTGCGCGTGTACCCTATATTGATGAGAATTATTTTTAAAAATATATAAATAGTATTCAAAGCATGGTTTTAGTCACAAAAATATACTAAGTAAAATTTGAGCTCTTGATAATGATAAATATTGATCATGAAATTGACACACATATAAAGAATTTTATTTGTTTATTCATGATCTTGTCTAATAATATTTACTTAAGTAACAAATTAAATTAACGTATACAAAAAAAAAAAATTATTAGTGATTTGAAATTAGAATATCTTATGAATATTGTTTTTGTCTTAATAACCATGTATATTATGATTCGTTATGTAGGATAATCAATAAAAATGGAAAATTAAGTTAATTCTTTTATCATAATATTATAATTGATTTCAAAGTTATAAATATTAGGAAAAATAATTAATGTCAAATTATTCCTATCTGAAATTTATTTTAAGGGTTGAAAGGTTTAACAATATTTTGCTCTGAGGCTTTGTGCTTTTATAATAGTTGATATATATTTTTATTTATTAAAGAAATATAAAACATATATTTTGCTCGCAAGAAAGAAAGAAGATTATCTTTGTCTAAATGAACTTGAAAATAACTTTTCAATTTTTTTAGAAAAGCTCTTAGATCTTCAAAACATATGTACTCTTGCTTAAACCTAAAAGTTGAATATATAGAACTTGAATTAAGTTTAATTTGAACATAATGAATGATTACTGGGGAATTTTAAGGGTATAATTTCTTCCTTTATTGAGTTAGATATATATAGGATCAATATTCATCAATTTCAAAAAGTTAAACTTTCTATTTTATACTCAAATACAACTTTTAGTAAGTATATTTACATATTGAGATTAGGTACACAAGCAATACACATACGGTAAATTTTACCAAATAATAAAGACTCCTAACCAAAAAGAAATTTGAGTGTTAGATTTAAGGCAAAAAAAATTAATCAAAAAGATCTCATTGACTACAGAATAAACACATTTAATACTCCACCATGGAGTTGCACGTAGGGGCGAAAACTTAGGCTAGGAAGAAATTTTTAACTACAAAAAGGTCTTCGAAACCTTAAAGGTATTAACTACTCCAACGGAGGGAGTAGGACGAATAGGAAAAAATTTAGGCAAAATTTTATTAAGTTTCCTAGACTGTTAATAATAGGAGAATAATTAAATAGCTTCCTAAATTAGAGGAGAATTAATTAAATAATTATTTCTAAATATTAATGAAATACTCAAATTACTATTTTGTCTAATGTGAACTCTATATTTTAAAGAGTAAAAAGGGCGAACGACATTTCGGTAAGGGCCTTCGTGCTTTTAATATAGTATAGATGAGCAGAAGTGTCACAACTATTGAACTTCAGGAAACTAGGTTCCATCTGGTTTACAATCGATCAAAAAGAGACTCTATTTTTCTTTATTTCTAATAAGTTGATTTGACAGTCATCCGAAATTTCTTTTTTGGCTCTATGGCAATGCAAATATTTGCTAGAGGATAGCTCCCCGGACTCATTGAAACTAATGAGAGTATACGCATTAGGCAGGGGAATAATTTCTACCATGGATCCTACGAATCACTATGTCACTTTTGTAACTCCATTTTTACAACTTAAACAAGCAGCAATAACAGCATTAGTGAAAGGAAGTACCTTGCATTAAAAGTGAATTTTTGCCAATGATTAAGCAAGCCTTTGTGTAAACTGATGATAGGCTATAATTGCATATTTTAGTCGCTTATTACACTCGAATTTACTGCACTTTAATTGAGTTTGCGCTTTAATCGCTAGTGTTTTGCACTAATTGTGTGTTTTATGCCTTATAGGTGTGATTCCGAGCTATATAGATGTTATGGAATGAATTTAAGTGATTTGAAGCTTTGAAGTCTGAGTAAAAGCTCAAGGAATTAAGCCGGGATCGTGTTCGGGGGTCAAATTTGATAATTAAGTACGAACGAAGACTTGAGGAGGCATATTGCGCACTGTCTAGTAAAATAGACATAACTTTTTGCTCAGAACTCCATTTGGGCTCCACAATATATGGTTGGAAAGCTAACTCAAAGGGCTACAACTTTCATGTTTTACGTTTTTCCAAATTCCAAACGGAACAGGGTGAAAAACCGCAGTTTTTCCGCGACCGCGGCAGAACCGCGGTAGAAGATGGTCGCGGACAACTGAAGAATCATAGGGCATGTTTGGCCGCGGTTCCACCGCGATCGCGGCAAAACCGCGGCAGGAAGCGAAAATTTCAGAGACTAAAGTGCAAAACATGTGATTTTAAGTCCTAAACCCTATATTAAACAAAGGAGGCCGGCCAAGAACAAGAAAGGGGACATATTTTGGACACAAATTAGACCTAAGGAGGCGGAGAGACACTACTTTAGGGTTAGACAACACCCTTGGAGGCAAGAACACATTGGGAGCAAGGCGGAGAATTCTTCTACGAGTTTTTTCCTTCCTCTTCCTATTTTTTTCATTGTTGGTTATGACTTTTAGTATTGTAGTTTTACATACTATTATGAATAGCTAATTTGTTATCTAGAGTTTTGATAGAACCTTTTGTAGGATAAATTCTTGTTATGTTTTTATATAATTGAGCCATAGCTTTTCTCTATTTGTTCAACTACGTTTATATTCTGGTTGATTGAAGAGCTCTCAATTAGCTGTGCCTATTTAGTATGCATAACACGGGAGAGAGTGCATATTTAGGTAGTTGTTGAACAACACCACTCCCAGAGTATATGAGGGATCAATAACCGAGGGTTTAAAGGTGGGATTAGGGATAACGAAGCCTTGGGTGCGATCTGAAGTGAGCTGTATTAAAAGCCAGCTAGCGTATCTCGGGAGAGTGCGTCTAGTAAATTGTCGTAATTAATCGGGAGAGATTTACGGTAATAAGAGTGCTCATGATCTGTAGAGAATACTTAGGCGAAATTATAGAAGATATAGCGGGAAGGATTCCGACAATTGGGAAAATCATAACTCTTGACCTCCTTAATCTTTTCTCTAACCCTCAGTATCGTTAGTTGTTAATTTACTATTTTAATTTGTTAGTTAATTAGTTAAACAGAAGAATCTTAATATCTATAAGTTAGGAATTGTTCAAGCTTGTCTTATTGGTGATAGTGAACAACTGTAGCTAAACCTTAGTTCTCTGTGGGATTCGACTCCGGACTTGTAAACCGGATTATATTTGCAACGACCGCATTGTCCTTTTTATAAGGCATAGTTGGGCGTGATCATAAACGATTCCCCTATTAAAAGTAAAAGACACACCAAATTGACAACAGAAATTTTGATTCAAAGAGTAATACAAATTGGAAAAAAATGCAGATAATGTAATCAGCTGAATTTATGAATGCAACAGAACACATTGTGCACAAAGCTCTAAAACGACTGTAGATACACTAAGGCATCATTTGTTTGCACTTAATGAAGTTTGAATCTTAATCATTCGGATCTCAAATATTAAGTACGCTTGTTTTTTAAGTCTGAATCTTAATTAGTCAGATCTTAATCATTAAGTGTTTTTTTTTTATATTTTCCAACCACTTAATGGGTCTGAATAGGTCTTATTGATCAAGATCTATAACAAAGACCTAATTTCACTAAGATGCTATCATCCACATTCACTACAAACCGCCGACACCGCCCACCATTATCACCTATACCACCATGCACCATCCAACCACCATCATACTCAACCACCACCACCAACCGCCATGAACTCAAACACCACCACTGACCACCACCATCCTCGACCATAGCCGCCACTGCTATTATTATCGACTACCATCACCCCCAAACCCCACCATTATTGATTACCACCACCCACCACCCCATCATTATCCACTAATGCCACCACCATCATCCTCAACCAACCCACCCACCTCAACTACCATCATCAACCACCCAACCACCATCATCAACCATATGCGCCATTGTTCACAGGAAGCAGCATGCGCACCATCCACAGGTAGTAAAAGCCGAGATATAGAGTTCGCGAAATACTGACACTACTAGAATTCCGGAAAAAAGCGACCAAAGTTGGTCTGTCAAGAAAAGCGACCAACGTAAGGTCTCTAAATTGGAGAAAATAATAAAATAATTATTTTAAATACAGTAGCGACCAAAGTTGGTCGCTATTTGGTTAATAATTTCGTCAAAATGTTGACCGGACTGGTCAGACTTGCTTGGTCAAAGAAATACTGAGATTAGCGACCAACGTTGGTCGCTATTGGGGGATCCACTTATTAAATTTTAATAATTATAATATTATTTAAAAAAATTATAAAATATAAATAAATATAATTTAAAATGAGCGACCAGAGTTGGTCGCTTATAAAATAGAGACCAACTTTGGTCGCTAATATGGGACCCGTTTAACAATTGTATTATTATTTTAAATATTATATAAAATATAAATAAATCTGATTTAAATTTAGCGACCAGCTTTGGTCGCTAATTTAAATTTAAGTATAATTAGCGACCAAAGTTGGTCTCTTTTTAGGTCAACAATGGTCAAAATTAAAAATCACTTTTGTATTTACTATCTAAATAATATAAATGTAAGCCGTTAACACTTTTGTAACACAAGGGATGAATAGACTAAAATATACTCTAACATGCTATGCATTAAGTATAAGCGTATTAGGTAATATTATATCAATATAGCTTATATATATATGTAATATATNTGTTCAAAACTATAACTATCTCTTCCCACATGACCATTTTGATCTCCCTAATAAGGATCTTTTTGTCTCTTGTGAAGCATATGGCACTGGTGACATTGATCGTCTCATTTCCTCGTACAAGTTCTATTGAGTTAATCCCCCAACTCGCTTTACTTCTACATTCTTATCCTTAATTCAATTTGTGATAGGCGTCATATTTTTTTTCCAGAAAGGACTTTACTTCCGTATGCCATGTGCTCCAAACTTGAACTCAACTTCCTTTTTTGTCCAACATCTGCCTCTCACTCAGGGGGTTGTTGGACCTTTTGCCTGCTCAGAAGTGGATTCAAACTACCGAAGCAAGGATGCCATTCTTTCCCCATTAGACTTGTCATCCTTTGCTATTTCAACATATTGTATGCACTAGTCTCGTAGCCATCTCTTCTAACATAACCTTTTGGCATCGTCTTTTATGCTTCCCTCAAACGCCATTGTGAGATTGAGTATTCTTATACATGCTGTAATGATTTTGAATTTGTTGACTGTATTCTTCATGTTGTTGATGCTACTTTATCTTTTTACTACAACACAATTTAATTTTTACTTCATATTCTTCTTTGTACCTAACTTTCCACACACCTCTAGGTTCCAACTCAAACTGTAGAGCTTAGAGGTGCACGATCCTATTTCAGAATTCATTGTGTTTGGAGTAAATAGTTTTCCCGGAAATTGGTTTTACATCATGCAATTCCGGATGCTGAACTGGATGATATGGGTTTTGCATCATGCAATTCCGGATGATGAACCTTCCTCCTCCTCCTCCTCCTCCTTTTTATTTTTTTATTTTATTATTTTTTTCTTCTGCGACTCTGATGTTCCTGGCAGTGAATATTACTAGGAGAATGTATCAGCTTTAGGGTCGTATCACCACCACATTTGATCAATCAATTAAGACTAAACCCTTAATTAGTTGGGTTTGTTATGTGAACCATGTTCTGCTCTATTTAGTTGCTCTTTCTCACCCCAGCGCAATGTGATGGAAATCCTTGTTAGTTGGGTTTGTTTGACGGGTCTTCTCTTATTTCTCTTCAGTGGTAAGCTAGGCCCAAATCCAAGCGGATCCTTTATTCAGATTAATCTCTCTGTCTGCTGAGTCCCGCGCCTCTATTTGTTTTTGCAATGCTGAGTAATGGCCCTATACACTCAGTAATCTGAAATGACTATAATACACTCTGTAATGCTTTATTCTCTACTTAGATTTAAATCCATGGTGTATCCCTGTGTGCGTTTAATTGCACAGTTCTATATAAACTAAACTTTCTGCATTGTTTTATGATTTGGTCAGTCTCTCCTGATGTTTCTTACTAGTTGCCTGTTTCTTTGTGAAATTGAAATCATGGCCAAGTTGATATATGTGATGGAAAATACATAACCTCCTGCTTGCTTGTATATTGCATAATTTGTCTCCTTGTCTACTGTAGTGGAGGATTGCGTTTAAAGCGTGATATAACAGAGTATGGGGAGTTTGTTGGTAGTTTCAATGCCCCTTCTGTTGATGAGAAATTTGAACAGCTGGGCATGTAAGTTGCTTTTATTTTGAATAATTGGCATGTCTTCCACTAAAAAATATATCATACTGATTTCCTGGTTTATCATCTTTTTCCAGCATGGCAAATGTGTTTATTGTTGCTCCAGAAAGTCTTTCCACACTGTTTGAGGGAACCCCGAGCATTAGGAAAGATGCACAAAGGTAATTAACATTTTGAAGTATTCTTCCTGTAGATTTTCTCATAAAGTTAGATGTGTGTTTTACTTACATGTCTATCATATATTTCAACCAAAGGAATTCTGTTATATCAGCAGTAAGATACTAGAAAGATTGGATGATATCAATTTTAGCGGGTCCATTTATGAGTTCATTCAATTAATAACGAGTTTCAGAATAATGAATATTGTCAAGGATTTGATATTTTGAATGCTTCCCTTCTTTTCTTTTCTTTTCTTTTTTTGAATGATACTTGAACATTGTGTTGTGTGCAAACTCAGGTTCATTCAGCTTCGGGAGGATTACAAGAGTGCAAAGCTTGCAGCGAGACTCAGCTCCTTATGGCCTAGCTCTAGTTAGAACCAAAATCACATGCTAATTAGAGTTGAACTTTTATTATAGTGGTGAGCTGGACAGAGTGCGGTTGCATTGTGAGAGCTTTTCCACC
>NW_017672622.1:173886-174570 GCF_001879085.1 Nicotiana attenuata
TAACAGCGAAGCGTTCGTGCAACTAGCGCCGCAAGGTGCCATCGCGCATGGGCGAAGCTTAGTACATTGCCCATTGCCATCGGTTGTTGTGGGCTGTGTTCGTGCCTTTGACTTGTGGCGCCTTCTTCGTTTCTACGCTCCTACCCCCTTTTTTGTGCTTGGCGGGGCTTGGCTTGGCTTTGCAATGTTGGCATCGGCAACAACACATGGCTGCGCGTCGCGTGTTGGGGCTGTTGTTGGCATGCATCGGCGAGGCAAGTGTACGTGCAGCGCATGAGTGGTGTTCGGCTTGTGTGGCTAGGTTGGATCCCTGCTTGAGCAGCGACGTCCTAGCCTGCATGCCATCTCAGTCATGGCACAAGCGCAAATTAGGCTTGTTCGGCGTCGGTTTTCTGTGTTGCATACCTAATGCCAAGGCATTATCAAGCACAATCGGTTGCCTTTCGCCCCTCTCGTTCGACGTGCGGGGTGAACCAAAAGCTGCAGTTGTGTCCCAGGTCATCCTCGCTTCGCCCTGCGACGGCTTGGTCCACGACTAGTATGCTCGGACTCTCGAATTCGGTAAACGCAATGGGCATGGGGTCTTCATTGGCTCCTTTCTGCCCAAAGAATGCTCCTTACGAATGACGGTCGTGCTCGTCTTGGACTTGGCCGTGCCCTTTGGGTCGGCCATGCTCATGCGAC
>NW_017672623.1:0-2118 GCF_001879085.1 Nicotiana attenuata
GACCGCGTCGCAAGTATGATATGCGAGCGGGTGATTCCATAAATTTATTTTTTACCGCGTCGCACGTATGAGTTCGCGAGCGGGGTATTTCCTTCTACTACTCTATGGGATCGGGCCATTCGCCTCGGCAGGATTTATGTACAACATTCTCATGGGAGCGGGCCGTTCGCCTCGGCAGGTTAATAGATGCATCTATGGTTCGCGTCGTTCGACCCTCGGCAGTGCACATTTTACTTTTATGTTGGATCGGTCCGTATGCCTCGGCATTTCCAACATATATATATATATATATATATATATCATTATTATGGGACTCGTGCATAACATTTGGCTAGCAACCAGTGTATCTGAGGGTCTTTGCCTTATTTGAAATTGTAACAACCATTTTATGAAAGCCACTATACCTTTATGTATATGTTCTGGTAACGGAGGGAACATGCTAGTTGAGAGCTTGAGTATAGTCGTAAAGAAGGGAATTGTTTCACGTATTTTATACATGTTTGTTTAGTATGTTTACTCTGCTTCATATTTATTTACTTCTTTACTGTATTTGAGGTCATTGGACCACTAGTAAGTGTCGAATCGACCTCTCGTCACTACCTCTTCGAGGTTAGGTGGGATACTTACTGGGTACACGTTATTTTTGTTCTCGTGCTACACTTTCTGTGCATTTTTGTTGCACAGGCACATGTTTCTCTTGTGACTTAGTTCGGCGCAGCGGCATGGTTGATAGGGAGACTGGGGTGAGCTGCATTTCTCGAGACGGTCCGTAGCCAGCAGAGTCTCCTTCGGAGTAGTGTATTGTGTTTCCTTTACTGTCCAATTTGTATTCCGGACGGTTAGTGTATTACATTTTTCCCTAGAAATTGCTCATGGATTTTGTGACACTGAGGTCTGGGATGACTAAGGGATTATTTAGTATTTAGGTTTGTTAAAGACATCATTATTTCTTCAGTGGAATTCTTTATTAGTTGTTTAATATTTAAAAAGGAATGATTTTAAAATAGTAAAACGAGAAATTTCTAGTTATTTGGTGTTGGCTTGCCTGACGGTGGTGTCCGGCGCCATCACGATCCTTAGTGGATTTTGGGTCGTGACAAGGATTACACTGAGTTATTTATTACCATTGTAATAGAAAACACATGCAACACATTTAACTAAAACTTGATCACTTGTCTGATAAAGATATTGCTTTTTACATATATTCTACTATCTAATAAGAGGGAGTTAGTGTAACGACCCAACCGGTCGTTTTGAGCTTTTGCACCTTGATCGCCAGTTCCCGGGCATGACTTGCCCTGTATTATGTATTATGACTAATGTAGATCGTTGGTTTTGGTTTTCAGGAAGATTTGGAATGAATTTGAAAGAACAGTTTCAGTTGAAAGCTTTTAATTTGAAAGGTTTGACCGAGAGTTGACTTATTGTATATGAGCTCGGATCGAAGTTTTTATGATTTGGTTAGCTTCTTTAGGTGATTTGTGACTTAAGAGCGTGATCAGAATCAGTTTTGGAGGTTCGGTGTAGAGTTAGGCTTGAATTGGCGAAGTTAGTATTTTGGAGAATTCCGGTTGATAGGTGAGATTTTGATCTGAGAGTCGGAATGGAATTCCGAGAGTTGCAGTAGCTTCGTTATGCCATTTGTGATGTGTGTGCAAAGTTTCAGGTCATTCGGACGTCGTTTGGTCGGGTTTTTGATCGAAAGTGTATTTCGGAAGTTCTTGAAAAACTTAGGCTTGAATTCGATGAGTTTTGAGTAATTTGATGTTGTTTAAGGTGTTTTGATGATTGGAGCAAGTTTGAATGATGTTTTAGGATGCGTTGATGCTTTTGGTTGAGGTCCCGGGGGCCTCGGGGTGATTTCGGATGGCTAACGGGAGGTTTTGGGACTTAGGATGTTGCAGAAAATTTGCAGGTCAGTGCTGTAGGGTTTTGCTCTATGCGATCGCAGGAGAGGCATTGCGATCGCATAGGAAGATTTTCAGGGTGTTGTTGGTTGTTCAATGCGATCGCATAAGGAGGCATGCGATCGCATAGTGTAAGTTCATCCGGGATTTTGAGGAGAAATTTATTGTATGCGATCGCAGGTGTTGGTGTGCGATCGCAAAGGCCATGGAA
>NW_017672623.1:4818-27642 GCF_001879085.1 Nicotiana attenuata
GCATGTGCTGAAGTGGTGTGATCCTTATGTGTATGATAGAAGATCTCACGTGTAATTGAAGGGTACGTGTTGATATTTGAAATTTCGGGTCGCTTAAGAGAGTGGGCTTAACAATTGCGGGGATGAATGCGAGATTTGTAGAAGATTTACAGTACTAGATGATCCGTGTTTTCACAAACTTATAAATGATTTGAGTTTAATCTCGCTATGGTATTGTGGCATCAATAGAGTAAAAGTGTTATGAGTTATTGAGCGTGTCTTGATCTATGGCTTCGAGCCAAGTGGGGGAGCCTGGTGTGCGCAGTTGATTGCACGGTTAGGTGCTATGTTGGTTCCAGTTTGGGGCATGCGAGTGAATTAGCTATGGCTAGAGTAAAGGAAAATTTTTGACAAAGGTTATATTATGCTTCATAGGGTATGAGAATCACAGGGATGTTTATAGTGTTGTTGGTAAAGAATGCTCGGCGCATAGAGCAGGAAGTTGCTTGGTTGTATTGGGACGAGGATTTTATTTTGCGGTATCGGAATGCCAAGGAGGCACGGGTGGTCCTGTTCGTTAGGTTAGGTAATTTGCCGTTTGAATAAGAGTGGATGACTTTCGAGAATGGTTCTAATGTGTTCAAGAGTCTGTATAGAGCAGTTGAGTGCTTTAAAGTTGCATATGTGGTTAGAAGCTGTTGCTTTCGTTCGAAGAGGTTCAAACTTGTGGTATTTTTATGTTAATTATGGGATTCTATATATCAGTATCAGGAAAGTAAAGGTAACAAATTTAGATTTGCAGGAAGTTCTTCAGAGTAAAGTATTCTGGAATGTGGTCTTTCTAAGAATATTTGAGAGAGTATTCAGCGGCTTATGGGTCTTAGGCAGTGCGGTCTTGTGCTTGGGTCTCGTGTAGCGAGCCTGGGATTGAGGAAATTGTAGTGCTACAACAAGAGGGCATATCAAGTTGAAAATGAATCAGAAGGAAATTTAGATAGACAGAGTAGTTTGATAGTAGACCGAATCGGTATGGTAAGGATATGATCAATTCTTTGTATGTGTTCGAGGTTATGGGTTCTTACAGGTATTTTGCAGCAATGCTCATGGGCTTTGATGGCTTGCTTAGCTTGGTCTAGTTATAAGGATTCAGTCCTGACAGTTTAATTTGTGCAAACGGAATTGGGAGAGTTCTTGTTGATTTCTACCGTGGTTGGAGAGGTGCATTTTTGTACGAGTATGAGAGGCATGGGAGGTGTAATTATTTTTCTTCTAGATAGGATCAATGGAAGTTCTTGACTAGTTGAGTGCGTAGATGTCTGTGGCTCGGAAGGGAGATAAAAGTTTTCCCGTTATCCTTGGATGGTATGGTAGATGCGGTATGTTGTGGAGGATTGAGATTTGCGTGTATGAGGTTTCCGCTCAGTTCTGAAAGTAAGTTCATAAAACTCTTAGGCAACAGGTAGCCTCCGACGATTAAAGGAATGGTACTGCTAATTGGAAGTGATTTGACGAGAGTATACGTTTATGGGAAAAAGGGCAATGTGATTAAGTCGATGGCACTTCGGTAGTGTTGTGGCACTTTCTTGTTGGGTCGGCTGGTGATATTCGGGTTTTCTTGGTGGCACAGGGAAATTTTTGAGTATCTATCTTGGAATGATTGGGTATTAAAGGTATGCGTTTGTTCGGACAGCGAAATTGGGATCTGACATGGTGAGTCATGTGCCGTGTGGATGTGGGGACGGAAGTTCTCATATACAGGCTATGTTGTGATTGTAGATCGTGTGTATCAACACTGTTTAGTGACTACCGAGATTTGGAGGCTCGAGTGGATCTTTCTTTGCTTGGTATGTTATATTTTGGATGTGATGTTGGGGATTTAGACTGATCGTCTCAGTGTTGGGTTATTCTGGACTATTGCGCTATGGGCTAGGTTAGAAATGCCAAAGGTTGAGTGGCGAGGTGCGTCGGATTATGTTCTAGTGGAGTGGTTTATATTTCATAGACCCAGCGGATGGCAGGGAAGGATTGCTTTTCTTAATTGGTCCTTCGTGATGGATGTCAGTGCAGAGGTTTCTACCATTGATACAGTTTCGGTGTTGAGAGACTTTCCGGAAGCGTTCCTTGTGGTCGGGCATGTCGCCGGGCGAGGTTGTGGATTTCAATATTTATTTAATGCAGGGCACTGTATCGTATGGCTCCGGCAGGAGTTATGGTAGTGGAAGGAGCAGCTTCAGGCTTCCTTGGTAAGGAGTTCGTTGGCAGGCCAATGTGGATGCGTGTTCTAGCTCGAGTCAGCTTGGTTGGCCACGAATCGTATTGATTGAGGGATAGGTCGATTCGACTGTTATTGAGCTTATTAGTGATCTGGGGAGATCTATGAGTTGCCTTTCTGTGTTGCGAGACATTATGATTTATTTGTTATGGGCACATATGGTGCGGTTCTAATGGGGTTCATAGTGGAAGTCGAGCTGGAAGAGTAATCGGGTGTTGCTCGGTGAATGGTGTATCGATTACGTACTATCGGGTTGCGTGGTATATGTTACTTGTTTCACCGTGGGTGTAATGATTTGCTTTGGTTCCATACGTTAAATTGTGCGTGGCTGTCGATTTTGAGCATAGTGACTTGAGGTGTTCCAATTGTAGCAGTGTTTGGATAGGATCGTGCATTGTATTTAGGCTACGTGGAGATATGACCTTTCGGGGTAGATTCATGTGTCCTATTTCTATGATGTGAGACGGGGTCTCAACTTTGTGTTGTGATGGTACTGATGAACTTGAGGTACAGCTCTTTCGTTTGGGTCATTTTCATGATTTGAATATATTTAGACCGTTTCTTATTGGTGCGCGAATCATGCAAGTTGTGGCTTAGGCCTGTATTGATGTGTCATGTCACCAGAGTGGTGTGTTGGATTCGAGGTGATCGTTGAGGTCATTAATGAATACGAACGGATTTGATTTCAGCTTGTTGGAAGGATAATATCGAGGTTCGGCTCGGAATCTGCTGTGGTATTAGCCAAAAAGGGAAGTGACTTCATGAATGGTTGACCTGAGAGATGGTTACGGTTTATTGCATGTTTCATTTATCATAAGCAGTATATAGAAGTGTGGAATAAGACCTTAGTTGATAAGAGGTTTCCTACCGGTATTCGGGTGTTGTGTGCAGCTGCTGCGAATAGAAGTTATCGTTTCGAGTCTTTGAGTTATGTAGTATATCATATAATTGCACCTGAGGTTGCAGGTATGGGTTATTACAGCTGGTTCGGGCTTATTCTGAATAAAGATGTGAGGTTTCGATCTTGTGTATGATTCCGGAAAGTGAAATGTGGTTCTATGGCTTATGGGCTAGATTGGATGGTGAAATTTCAGTTACAATGTGTTATCAGACCTATATGAGATAGGGTGACGTGGGATCACCCCCGGGTTTACGCTTGGTAAGGTTATTCAGCTATTGATTGGCTTCTAGAACAACTCCGGTTACGTTCGAGGACGAACGTGTGTTTAAGTGGGGGAGGATGTAACGACCCGACCGGTCGTTTTGAGCTTTTGCACCTTGATCGCCAGTTCCCAGGCATGACTTGCCCCGTGTTATGTATTATGACTAATGTAGATTGTTGGTTTTGGTTTTCAGGAAGATTTGGAATGAATTCGAAAGAACAGTTTCAGTTGAAAGCTTTGAATTTGAAAGGTTTGACCGAGAGTTGACTTATTGGTATATGAGCTCGGATCGGAGTTTTTATGATTTGGTTATCTTCGTTAGGTGATTTGTGACTTAGGAGCGTGATCCGAATCGGTTTTGGAGGTCCGGTGTAGAGTTAGGCTTGAATTGGCGAAGTTAGTATTTTGGCGAATTCCGGTTGATAGGTGAGATTTTGATCCGAGAGTCTGAATGGAATTCCGAGAGTTGCAATAGCTTCGTTATGTCATTTGTGATGTGTGTGCAAAGTTTCAGGTCATTCGGACGTCGTTTGGTCGGGGTTTTGATCGAAAGTGTATTTCGGAAGTTTTTGAGAAACTTAGGCTTGAATTCGATGAGTTTTGAGTAATTTGATGTTGTTTGAGGTGTTTTGATGATTGGAGCAAGTTTGAATGATGTTTTAGGATGCGTTGATGCTTTTGGTTGAGGTCCCGGGGGCCTCGGGGTGATTTCGGATGGCTAACGGGAGGTTTTGGGACTTAGGATGTTGCAGAAAATTTGCAGGTCAGTGCTGCAGGGTTTTGCTCTATGCGATCGCAGGAGAGGCATTGCGATCGCATAGGTAGATTTTGAGGGTGTTGTTGGTTGTTCAATGCGATCGCATAAGGAGGCATGCGATCGCATAGTGTAAGTTCATCCGGGATTTTGAGGAGAAATTTATTGTATGCGATCGCAGGTGTTGGTGTGCGATCGCAAAGGCCATGGAAGTTGTGCATTGCGATCGCATTGGTGTAATCGCGATCGCACAGTGTTAAATTTGGAGGGGGGAATTTTGTGCATTGCGATCGCAAGCCTTGGGCTGCGATCGCATAGAAGGAAAATGTATAGCTGGGCAGAATGTTTTAAAAGCTCATTTCCGCGATTTTGGGTCATTTTTCCTCCATGGTTGATCATTTTGAGAGCTTCTTGGTGGAGATTAAAGAGGGATTCAAGGGGAATCGATTGGAGGTAAGATTTTTGATCTCAATATCGTTTTTATTGTGAAATCCACCTAGAAATTCATGGAAGCTAAGCCAAAAATTTAAGAACTAGGGCTTGAGATTGTGAAATTTGATTTGGGGATTTGATGGGCCATTTGAGCTCGGATTTTAGAGTTCTTGGCATGTATGAACTCGTGAGGAGATAAGGAACGTATTGATGTAAAAATTTCTGAGTTTCGAGAAGTGGGCCCAGGGCTCGGGTTTTGGTAATTTCGGGATTTTTGCCCGTTATTGTTTGTTTTCGCTTGGGCTTTGTTCCCTTAGCCTATTGTGATGTATTCGCTCTGATTTTGGATAGATTCGACGTGCGTGAGGCCGGTTTGAGGGGCAAAGGCATCGCGAGCAAGAGAATTCGCCGGTTCGAGGTGAGTAATGATTGTAAATGATATCCTGAAGGTTTGAAACCCCGGATTTGCACATCATAGTGCTATATTGAGGTGACTTGCACGCCGGATAGCGAGCGTAGGGTAGAGCACCGTTGAGGGATTGTGACTTGGTCCGTCCTGATTGATGATTTTACCGCGTATTTGACTGAAATTTAATTGATATTATCATGATTTAGGCTGATTGCCATATTTGGGCTTCGTGTCAATTATTTGGACCCTTCGGGGATTTTCATTACTGTTTCCTCACTATTTTGATATATTACTTGAACTCAGTCCTATTGATTATACTGTTTTACAAGATCAACCGCTTTAATTGAATTTTGAGACTTTAAATGATATTTTCACTCTTGTTTGAGCTGAGCACTCCTATTTTAGTGATGCCCGAGGGGCTTGTGATGATTTTTGGACTGAGTGAGGCCGAGGGCCATATGTGAGGAGGCTTTCAGGCCTTGTGAGTGATGTGAGGAGGCTTTCAGGCCTTGTGAGTGATGTGAGGAGGCTTTCAGGCCTTGTAAGTGATGTGAGGAGGCTTTCAGGCCTTATGAGTGATGTGAGAAGGCTTTCAGGCCTTATGTTGATGTGAGAAGGCTTTCAGGCCTTATGTTGATATAGCGCTTGGGCCGTAAGGGGCCTCTCCGGAGTCTGCACACCCACAGTGAGCGCGGGTACCCATATGATCTGAGACTGAGCTCGAGGGGCTGATACTATGCTGAGTGACTGATACTGAGCCCGAGGGGCTGATACTGTTCTGAGAGTGTTCTGAGAGTGAGCCCGAGGGGCTGGTACTGTTTTGAGATATTGCCTGAGGGGCGAGCCGTTATATGCTCATCTTGCATACTTACTTGTCTTTTACTTGTTATACTGTGGTATTTGTGCCCGAGGGGCGGATTTCTGTGCTTATCGGCACTAACTATTTTGAAACTTATTTTGCAACTGTTGAACAGACTATTTTTCAGAGGAGGTTTAAACTGAGCCAAAATATTTTCTAAAGATTTCACAGCTTCACTGTTTTCTCAAGGATTATACCCTGCTTCTTTACAGCATGTTTGGTTGCTTTACATGATTTCTTACTGCTCATTTGTTATTTACCTTTATTACTCACTGACTTGGAGTACTCACTTTACTCCCTGCACCTCGTGTGCAGATGCAGGTATCTATTCACCCGGTAGCGGGTTTTGGGCCGATCAGAGGCAGAGTTATATGAGTTAAGGAGGTGACTGTCAGCGTTCGCAGTACCATGTTTCTCTCCTTTATTCATTATTCCGGTTTTGTATATTTTAGACCTTGTAGTGGATTTACATTCTGATAGATGCTCGTGACTTGTGACACCCCGATTAGGGCTGTGCTGGGTTGTATTTCCGCTAATTAATATTATTAAGTCATATTTAAGTTGTTCATTTATGTTTAACTATTTTTGAAAAAGACGAGTTGGGTTAGTTGGCTGGCTTCGTCCTCACGAGAGGCGCCATCACGACCAGTGCGGGGTTTGGGTCGTGACAGTTAGCACACAGCTGGACGACATGTCTGCTTAGGGTTTCAAGGATAATTTGGTCATTTCAAATAAAATGGAATATTATCATAGGCTAAAAAGGAATATTATTGTAGCTGCTGTATGAATATTTGGGTATCTTGACTAATTTGTCCTTTACTTATGTCATTGTCTGTCACTACATAGTACACATTTCTCACAGTAGCGGCTACCTTACTTTGTACCTCCCCCATGTGGGCCCCAGATCTCATCCTGACACAACCCAATTTCATTATAGGTCGTGATGGCACCCAACACCATTGTCAGGCAAGCCAACGTGGAAATATTAATAAGTTCTCGTTTTACTTTACCCGAACAAGTACAGCAAATTCTTAATTTGATGTTAAAACAAGTGATAATTACTAAAGTACCAAAAATAATTATAGAATCCCCAAAAGAATAGTCTACTAATGTGTGTGCTAAGACCTGGTGTCACAAGTATGTGGGCATCCAATAGAATATACAAAAGAGTAAAATTATCCTACTGTCTGAAATAGAATAGACAGCCCGAAGTAAGAGAGACTCCTTCAAGCTGCTGAACGACATAGGACGGGAGCAGCTCATCGTGGAAGTCTCGGACTATGATCAGGAACGCGCACCAGACTGGTAGCCAGATGTACCTGCCTCAGATCTTGTACAATTAAGTACAGAAGCATATTATGAGTACATAAACAATATGTACCCAGTAAATATCCCGTCTAATCTCGTAGAAGTAGAGACGAGAGGTCGACTTGATACTTACTAGGGTCAAATAATATAATAAAGTTTTATGCCAAGCATGGATGTCACAGATAATATCAATTTATATCAAGAAGTGATAAGTCATGCCTAGATAGTATCTCAATTAGCCATTTACATTTCAGAGCATTCAATAAAGTAAGTCATGAATAAGATTTCACATAAATATCATGTGCACGTTATGCCCAGATCGTGTGGCCCGGTCCAATAGAAAAGAAACTGTGCACTTCCAGATGATCGAATGGCACGAACCATAGATGCATCTATTTCTACCGGAATCGGCCCCATCCACAATTATCAATTATCATCAAGAAGGTGCATAAAGGCGCTTTTATATTCAAACAATTCATACAAGTGTTCAAACAAGTGCATACGTTCACATATGTTCATTTCCAAGTCCCTAGCATATCTTAAGTGATCTCATTAGCATGAAAGGATATAAACATTCACAAATATGGCATGATACGGATCCTAAACTACCTGGACAATTAACATAGTAGTAGCTACGTATGGACTCTCGTCACCTAGTGTGTATGTAGCCCCCGCATTTAGTGGCAATTTGCTCAATTATTACACCTATGGGGATAATTCCCTCTTACAAGGTTAGAAAGGAGACTTACCTCGGTCCAAAGCGTACTTCCAATACCAAGAACGTGCTTAGACCCTCAATTGGAGCCGAACGATCCAAAACTAATTAAACGAGGCAGGAACTAGTCAATACAAGCTCATAAGTTTGCATTTCAACTATTAAAATAAATTCCCAACCTTAAACATAAGTTTTCCTAAAATCCGACCTCGGGCCCATGTGCCCGGAATCCGAAATTTTTCGAAGAAGGTTGTTCTTTATAATCTAAGGATCAATAATATATGATTTCTACTTCATTCCAAAATAACTTTCGTGGTTAAATCTAACTTTTACCAAAACCCTAGGTTTTGCTCTAACCCCATGAGTTTTCCTTAATCTTTGTAAGTTAATCTACCTAATGTTCAAGTATTAAACTACAAATAAATAGGATGAACTTACCTCAAGATGCTAGGTGAAAGGCTTCCCTCAAGAGCTCCAAAATCGCCCAATAAATGAGCAAAGATGCACAAAATGGCCTAGAGCCCGTAATAAATGAAGGTCACTGCTTCAGTGATTTCCGCATCTGCGGTCCTGGATTGCACCTGCGCCCACCGCATCTGCGGAAAAGTATCCGCTTCTGCGGAAATAGGCAGTTTCTGCGGGAAGCAACCTCTTCTGCGGTTTCTCTTCTGCGGAAGCTTAGCAGCTTCTGCCGCTTCTGGCTTGGTCTTCCTTGGCCGCTTCCGCGAGAGCATGACCGCTTCTGCAGTCTCGCACTTGCGGCTGACCAACTGCAGGTGTTGTTATGACAGATAGCTGGAGCTTCAGCTACTTGCAAATTTTTCAAACTTCACTCGAGCCTCGTCAAATTGACGCTCGGGGCCCTCGGTCATCGTCCGATCATACCGACAAGTTTGAAATCAGGGAAAGGACTCGCTCTAACCCTCAGAACGCCCTAAACAACGCTAAATCAAAGAATCACCCTCTAAAACCAATTGAATCAAACTTACGAACTTCAAGTTCTTCAATCTACTTCTAATGCGCTGAGACGTACTTATACTACTCGAATTCACACCAAATTTTGCGTGCAAGTCTTAAATGTTATATTGGACCTGTACCGGGCTCCAGAACCAACATACGGGCCTGATACCAACATAATCAATCATTATTCAATTTTATTAGATCCTTTGAATTTCAGTTTAACAATTTCTAATAAAAAATTATTACTCGGGTTAGGGACCTCGGAATTCGATTCCGGGCATATGCCCAGATCCCATATTTTCCTATGGACCCTCCGGGACCGTCAACACACCAGTCCGGGTCCGTTTACTAAAACTGTTGACCAAAGTCAAACTTAGCCTTTTAAGAAAATTTTAGGGAATCGAGTGTGCCTATTGCAACCCAAACTCTTCCAAATCCCGAACCAACCGTCCCTGTAGGTCGTAAATTAGTTAAAGCAAGCGTGGGAAGTCTTGTTTAGGGGGGACAGGGTTCTAAAAAGCAAAACGACTGGTCGGGTCATTACATTCTCCACCTCTTAAACAAACGTTCGTCCTCGAACGGACTTAGAAAATTACCTGAGCTAGGAAGATGATGGGGATATCTGCTCCGCATGTCCTCTCGGACTCCCAGGTCGCCTCCTCAACTGGTTGGCCCCTCCACTGGACCTTTATCGCGGAAATCTCTTGGATCTCAACTGGGGATCCTGCCTATCAATAATGGCAACTGGCTCCTCCTCATAACCCAGACTCTCATACAGCTGAATAGTACTGAAGTCTAACACATGGGACAAGTCGGCGTGATACTTCCGCAGCATCAATACATGGAATACGGGATGAACTCCCGATAAGCTGGGGGATAAGGGAAGCTCGTAGGCAACCTTCCCAACTCGCCTCAACACCTCAAATGGGCCAATAAACCTTGGGCTCAGCTTGCCCTTCTTCCCGAATCTCATAACACCCTTCATTGGCGAGACTTTCAAGAGGACCTTCTCGCCAACCAGGAATGATACATCACGTGCCTTCTCATCCGTGTAAATTCTTCTGTCCGGACTGAGCTGTGCGAAGCCTCTCCTGAATCAACTTTGCCTTTTCCAAGGCATCTTATACCATATTCTGTACCGTATGACTTAGCTTCGCCAGGATCAAACCACCCGATAGGAGAACGATATTGCCGACCATATAAAGCCTCATATGGAGCCATCTCTATGCCGGACTGATAGCTGTTGTTGAAAGCAAACTCTGCCAAGGGCAAGAACTGATCCCACTGTCCTCTAAAGTCAATCACACATGCTTTGAGCATGTCCTCCAAAATCTGAACTGTCTGCTCTGACTGTCCATCAGTTTGAGGATGGAATGTTGTGCTAAGCTCCACACGGGTCCCCAACTCACTTTGAATGGTTCCCCAGAAATGGGAAGTGAACTGGGGGCCTCTATTTGATATGATGGAAATGGGCACACCATGTAACCGGACTATCTCCCGAATGTAAATCTAAGCCAATATCTCTAAAGAGTAAGTAGTCACAATCGGAATAGAGTGTACCGATTTGGTTAACCTATCATTAATGACCCACACTACATCAAACTTCCGCAAGGTTCGGGGTAACCCAACTACGAAGTCCATAATCATGCACTCCCACTTCCACTCTGGTATAAGCATCTGCTAATGTAAGCCACCTGGCCTCTGGTGTTCATACTTAACCTGCTGGCAATTCAAACACCTAGCCACATACTCCACTATCTCTTTCTTCATCCTCCGCCACCAATAATGCTGCCACAAGTCACGATACATTTTCGTAGCTCCCCGATGAATGGAATACCACGAACTGTGTGCCTCCTCTAGAATCCTCTCCCTTAGACCATCAATATTAGGAACACATAGGCGACCCTAGAGTCGCAGAACACAATCCTCGCCAATAGAAACCTCCTTGGCACTACCATGTAGCAATGTCTCTCTGAGAACCGCCAAATATGGATGATCGAACTGCCGGGCCTTGATCTACCCCAATAATGAAGACTGAGCAACAACACACGCAAGGACTCGACTGGGCTCTGAAATATCTAACCTCACAAATCTGTTAGCCAATGACTGGATGTCCCAAGCTAGTGGCCTCTCCTCTACTGAAAAGAATGCCAAGCTACCCATACTCTCTGCTTAAGGCATCCGCGAACACATTTGCCTTGCCTGGATGATAAAGAATAGTGATTCCATAATCCTTCAATAACTCAAGCCATCTACGCTGCCTCAAATTGAGATCCCTCTTCTTGAACAAATGTTGTAAGCTAGATGATCAGTGTAAACCTCACATGACACCCCACACATATAATGCCTCAATGTCTTAAGAGCATGAAAAATCACCACCAACTCTAGATCGTGCACAGGATAATTCTTCTCATGAATCTTCAGTTGGCGTGAAGCATATGAAATAACTCGCCCCTCCTCCATCAATACGCAACCCAAGCCAACGCATGAAGCATCACAATATACCGTATACATCCCTGAACGAAAGGCAACACAAGAACTGGTGCTTTATTCAAAGTTGTCTTGAGCTTCTGAAAGCTCGCTTCACAATCATCGGACCAACAGAAAGGGGTACCCTTCTGGCTCAATCTAGTCAGAGGTGATGCAATAGATGAAAAGCCCTGCACGAATCATCTGTAATAACCTGCTAACCCTAGGAAACTCCTGATCTCGGTTAGTGAAGTAGGATGTGGCCAACTCTGAACTGCCTCAATCTTCTTGGGATCCACCTCAATACCCTCTCCTGACACAATATGCCCCAAGAATGCCATTGACTCTAGCTAAAACTCACACTTGTATAACTTAGCATACAACTTCTACTCTCGCAAGGTCTGAAGCACTACTCTCAAATGTTTCTCGGGTTCCCCCAGGCTACCTGAGTATATCAAGATGTCATCAATGAAGATGATGACAAAGGAATCAATATAAGTTCTGAACACCCTATTCATCAGGTCCATAAATGCTGCTGGGGCATTAGTCAAGCCAAAGGACATCACTAGAAACTCATAATGACCATATCTAGTACGGAAAGCAGTCTTCGGAACATCTGAGTCCTGAATCCTCAACTGGTGGTACCCTGATCTCAAGTCGATCTTAGAGAACACCCTAGCACCCTACAAGTGGTCGAACAAATCATCAATGCATGGCAACGAGTACTTGTTCTTGATGTTAGCCTTGTTCTACTAGCGGTAATCAATGCACATCCGCATGGTCCCATCCTTCTTCTTTGCAAACAACACTGGTGCACCCCAAGGTGACACACTTGGTCTAACAAACACCTTTGCTAACAACTCCTCAAGCTGCTCCTTTAACTCTTTCGGTGCCACACGATACGGTGGAATAGATATAGGCTTGGTACCTGGAGCTAAATCAATACAGAAATCAATATCGCGATCCGGTGGCATGCCAGGAAGATCAGAAGGAAACACATCAACGAACTCCCAAACTACTGGGACTGAATCAATCATCGGAGACTCAGCGGTGGTGTCTCGAACATAGGACAGATAAGCCAAACACCCTTTCTCGACCATATGCCGAGCCTTCAGGAAAAAGTTAACCCGACTAGATGTATCAACTGTGGAACCCTTCCACTCCAACCCTAGCAACCCTGGCAATACTAATGTAACCGTTTTGGCATGGCAATCAAGGACGGCATGGTGTGGGGATAACCAATCCATGACCAGGATGACCTCAAAGTCGATCATATCAAGTAACATGAGATTTGCTCTAGTCTCGAAACCACAGAATGTGACCACACAGGACCGGTAGATCTGATCCACAACCACAGAATCGCCCACAGGAGTGGACACATGAATAGAAGTTCCCAAAGGCTCAGAAGGAATAACCAGGAAACTAGAAAACATAGATGATACATATGAATAGGTAGACCCTAGATCAAATAATACCGAAACATCTCTACCGTAGACGGAAATAATACCTGTGATAACAGCATATGAGGCCAATGCATCTGGTCTGCCCGGAAGGGCATAGAATCTTGCTGGAGCATCGGCTGGCTGGCCTCCACCCGACCGAGCTGTAGCTGGATGACCTCTCCCTATTTGGCCTCCACCTCTAGGACGGCCTCTACCAGTCTGCCCCCCGCCTCTAGACGGCTGGGCAACCGATGCTGAAATCATAGGCTGCTGACCCTGTTGTACTGCCTTGCCCCGAAGCCTGGGGCAATATCTCCTCATATGACCAAGGTCTCCGCACTCAAAACAACCTCATGGTGCGGCGACCTGTTGCCCTAATGGCTGGACCTGATGGCCTGTAGATCCACTGTAAGAAGCCTAGATAGCTGGTGGACGATATGAACTATCCGGCATAGCACTGAAATAGGAACCAAAAGAACCCTGGGGACCTGAATACCCACTGGAGGGATCCTGAATAGCTGGCGGGCGATAAGAACTCTTTGGTATGGCGCTAAAATAGGGGCGCGCTGGAGCACCCCGAGCAGGTGGTGGTGATGAATATGGGGGCCTGCTGGGCTGACCCCTCCAAACTGACCTCTACCCCTAGTTGGGGCACCTCTGAACTCTCCGAAGAATCTAGCCCTCTTATCTTGCTGCATCGGCTCCCTACCTCTCAGACGGTAGCCTTCGATCCTCCAAGCAATCTCCACCACTAGCTGATAAGAAGTTCCCATCTCCACCTCTCGGGCCATGTTGGCCCTAATGCCAGAATGTAACCCTGCAACGAACCTCTACACCCTCTCTGCGTCATTAGGAAGTATCATCAATGCATGGCAGGATAACTCAAAAAACCTTGCCTCATAGTCGGTCACGGACATCTGACCCTGCTCAAGCTGCTCAAACTGATACCACAGCTCTTCCCTCTTAGTGGGTGGAATATACCTGTCCAAGAATAACTGTGTGAACTGACCCCAAGTGATGGGAGGAGAACCTGCTGGCCTCCCAAGAACATAGGACTACCACCATCTACTGGCCTTGCCCTCTAGCTGAAAAGTAGTGAAGTCAACCCCATGCGACTCCAATTTCCTCATGTTGTGCAGTCTGTCCCTGCATCTATCCATGAAATCCTGGGCATCTTCATGACGCTCACCCCCGAAGACAGGAGGGTGAACTCTAGACCATCTATCCAACAACTTCTGCGGGTCACCATCCGCAGCTGGTCTGGGCTTAGGCACCACTACAGCAACAGGCTGAGCCCCATCCACGGGTAGTGCACCTGAAGTCTGATACACTACAGTTGCATAACTAGGAGCCTGAGCAGTAGGGGTTTGTGTTCCCTCTCCTGCCTGTGATGTATGTGGATCCGCTGGAAATAAACCAGCCTGAGTCATGGTGTCCATGAACCACAGCATACGGCCCATGACCTCCTGGAAACCCAGTGCTGTCATAAAGTCCGCTGGGGTAGGCTCAGTTGTGGGCACCTCGCCCTGCTCCTCAATGATAGGATCTCCCGTAGGATCTGCTCATGGTGCTACTGGAACAGCTCTTGGATGCCCTCGTCCCCTACCTCGGGTCGGTGCCCTTCCCCGGCCTCTGCCTCGACCTCTAGCAACGGGGGGAGCAACCCCTCCCGGGTTTGGAACATCTGTCATGCGTGTTCTCACCATTTGTGAGAGAATAGAAGAGGGAGATTTAGTGTACCAACCACTTCACGATGGGAAATTAATAAAGAGTAGTTTCCGGACACCCTATAGCCTCTCGAAGATAAATACAGACATCTCCGTACCGATCCGCAAGACTCTATCTGGTTTGTCCATGACTTGTGAGACCAACGTGAACCTAGTACTCTGATACCATATTGTCACGACCCAATTTCATTATAGGTCGTGATGGCACCCAACACCATTATCAGGCAAGCCAACGCAGAAATATTAACAAGTTCTCATTTTACTTTACCTAAACAAGTATGACAATTTCTTTATTTGAAGTTAAAACAGGTGATAATTAGTAACGTACCAAAAATAATTATGCAATCCCCAAAAGAATAGTCTATTAATGTTTGTGCCAAGACCTGGTATCACAAGTATGTGGGCATCTAGTAGAATATACAAAAGAGTAAAACTATCCTACTGTTTGAAATAGAATAGACAGTCAAAAGTAAGAGAAACTCCATCAAGCTGCTGAACGGCATAGGAGGGGAGCAACTCACCGTGGAAGTCTCGGACTATGATCAGGAACACGCACCATACTGGTAGCCAAATGTACTTGCCTCGGATCCTATACAATTAAGTACAAAAGCATAGTATGAGTACATAAACAATATGTACCCAGTAAGTATCTCGTCTAATCTCGAAGAAGTAGAGACGAGAAGTCGACTTCATACTTACTCGGGTCAAATAATATAATTAAGTTTTATGCCAAGCATGGATGTCATAGATAATATTAATTTATAGCAAGAAGTGATATGTCATGCCTAGATAATATCTCAATTAGCCATTTACATTTCAGAGTATTCAACAAAGTAAGTCATGAATAAGATTTCACATAAATATCATGCGCACGTTATGCCGAGGTCATACGGCCTGGACAAACAGAAAAGAAATTGTGCACTGCCAGAGGGTCGAATGGCGCGAACCATAGATGCATCTATTTCTACCGAGGCGATCGGCCCAATCCACAATTATCAATTATCATCAAAAAGGTGCGTAAAGGCGCATTTATATTCAAATAATTCATACAAGTGCTCAAAGAAGTGCATACGTTTACATATGTTCATTTCGAAGTCCCTATCATATCTTAAGTGATCTTATTAGCATGAAAGGATATAAACATTCACAAATATGGCATGATACGGATCCTAAACTACCCGGACAATTATCGTAGTAGCTACACGGACTTTCATCACCTAGTGCATACGTAGCCTCCGCACTTAGTGGCCGTTTACTCAATTATTACACCTATGGGGACAATTCCCTCTTACAAGGTTAGAAAGGAGACTTACCTCACTCCAAAGCGTACTTCCAATACCAAGAACGTGCTTAAGCCCTCAATTTGGAGCCGAACAACCCAAAACTAATTAAACGAGGTAGGAACTAGTTAATACAAGCTCACAAGTTTGCTTTTTAAATATTAAAGTAAATTCCCAACCTTAATCACAAGTTTTCCAAAAACCTGACCCCAGGCTCACGTGCCCGGATTCCGAAATTTTTCGAAGAAAGTTGCTCATTATAACCTAAGGATCAATAATATATGATTTCTACTTCATTCCATAACAAATTTCGTGGTTAAATCTAACTTTTATCAAAACCCTAGGTTTTGCTCTAATCCCATGATTGTTCCTTAATATTTGTGTGTTAATCTACCCAATGTTCAAGTGTTAAACTAGAAATAAATAGGATGAACTTATCTCAAGACGCTAGGTGAATGTCTTCTCTCAAGAGCTCCAAAATCGCCCAATAAATGAGGGAAAATGCACAATATGGCCTAGAGCCCGTAATAAATGAAGGTCACTGCTTCAGTGATTTCCGCATCTGCGGTCCTGGGCCGCACCTGTGCCCACCGCATCTGCGGAAAAGTATCCGCTTCTGCGGAAATGGGCCGTTTCTGCGGGAAGCAACCGCTTCTGTGGTTCCGATTCTGCGGAAGCTTAGCCGCTTCTGCGGCTTCTGGCTTGGTCTGCCTTGGCCGCTTCTGCTAGAGCATGACCGCTTCTGCAGTCTCGCACTTGCGGCTGACCAACTGCAGGTGCGGTTATGACAGATGGCTGGAGCTTCACCTCCTTTCCAATTTTTCCAATTTCACTCGAGCCTCGTCCGATTGACGCTCGGGGCCCCCGGGCACAGTCCGAACATACCGAAAAGTTTGAAATAATAAAACGGACTTGCTCAAACCCTCGAAATGCCGGAAACAACGCTAAATCTAAGAATCACCCCGTAAAACCAATTGAATCAAACTTATGAACTTCAAGTTCTTCAATTTACTTCTAACGCGCCGAGACGTACTTATACTACTCCAGTTGACACTAAATTTTTAGTGCAAGTCTTAAATGTTATATTGGACATGTACGAGGCTCTGGAACCAACATACGGGCCAGACACCAACATGATCAAGCATTATTCAATTTTATTAAATCCTTATAATTTCAATTTAACAATTTCTAATAAAAATTCATTACTCGGGTTAGGGACCTTGGAATTCGATTCTAGGCAGACGTCCAGGTCCCATATTTTTCAACGGACCCTCCAGAACCGTCAACACACAAGTCCGGGTCCGTCTACTAAAAATGTTGACCAAAGTCGAACTTAGCCTTTTAAGAAAATCTTAGGGAATCGAGTGTGCCTATTGCAACCCAAACTCTTCCAAATCCCGAACCAATCGTCCCTGCAGGTCGTAAATTAGTTAAAGCAAGCGCGGGAAGTCTTATTTAGGGGGGACGGGTTTCTAAAAAGTAAAATGACCGGTCGGGTCGTTACACGTCCCTACCCAAATTGTTTCACCTCTACATTTCCCAACAATTCATTTAATTGCAACTGTCATTATTTACTAATTGCATAAACCCATATTAATCTTTTAGCTTTTAATTCGATGATTAATATAAGGCGTAATGGCTTCCTGGCCACTTAGACTTGTAGGGATTTTGAAAGCCGATACACGAACTTTGGATTTTCCCATTTGAACACTCCAACTTGACAAAATGAGTACTAATAAACACTTTTGACCATTGACCGTACCTATGTGGAACCACTACAGCTGACATGGCTAAACTGTGTGCAAATCACGCTGGCAAGGCGCGTGAATAGTATTGTTTTTATTTGAAAAAATTATAATTAGAATAAAATATAAATAAAAATGAAAAATGAAAAAGAAAAAAAAGACTTTTCCAATTTTTTCATCTTCCCAGGTGTCCACCATGGATTAAGTGATGCTATCAGATGAGTAAGTGATGCTACGAACTTCACCAGACTATGCCGAAACATGTAAGTTTGGAATCCTATTCACAATATGCCAGAGGATATATTTGACGGAGAAGCCATTAGGTTCGTGGCGAAACTTGATGAGGGAATCAGGGACCTTCTTGTTGAGCTCTTTGAGTATCTCAGAAAGTGGTCAGCTGATTCCTGAAGTTGGCACATCGTACTCCGGCGTTTCCCTGTCGGAATAAGACATCATTTTCTCTCTGTCTTTGTCTTTGACTGCCCGATAGGAAGAAGAAGACGAGGGCTTGGCAGAGAAAGAGCGCTGGCAAAATTGGACTCTGTTCAACACAGAAGAAGAGGTTGAACGCGATGAAGAAAAGGCCATGGCTTTCCCGCTTCCTTCGTTCGCTCTGATGTGTGCCACAGTACTCCCACAATGAAGGGGGCGGTTGGGTAGTATGTTTCAGGCGTTTTTTCTTTTATTTTATTTTCTTTTTCCTTTTTGTATTTGTGACTTTTTTATGATTTTGTATTAAAAATGGGACCCACAAATAGCACATGGCAAGTAATAAATAGCTTAGCATGATGTGTTGTACATGTCAGCGCAATTGATATACACGCTCTGGTGGATGTGTATATTAGTGCTCATCTTGTCAAGTTGGAGTGTTCAAATGGAAAAATCCAAAGTTCGTGCATCGGCTTTCAAAAGCCCTACAAGTTTAAGTGGCCAGGAAGTCATTAAGCCTTAAAGTAAACAACCACTAAATGTAAATTATATGACTAATTTTTTAGAAAAACTTATAAATTATTTTTAAAAACTTTCCATCAAGTCTTTTGTTAAATAACCACAAGTGGCGTCAATATTTTTCAAGTAGAAAAAAGGAAATTTTATTCTATTTAATAGTATTAAATTTATAATTGACCTGCTTGATGATAAAAATAATAAAAGAACACTAAAATTTTGTTACTTTTAATATTATCATATCATTATGCAATATTATACTATTACATTTTCATTAAATATATTGTTGTACAATTGCTTAGATTCATAATAAAATTTATTAACTTAAACATACTTGAAAATATAATTAACTACTTATTATTTTTCAGATAAGTTCAGCACTGAAATATAATGTAGAAAACTGTATTACACTCTCCTCAATACATGTAAAATGAGTCTAAGAAATTGACATGGATCAGCTTATTAATTTATTAATTTCGAATATTTGATTATCAAAATTTATTTTAAGATCATTTTTGAATAATTTCTAAAGTACACAGAAAATCAATATGACTTTTAAATTATTTTTTTTATAAATTTCATTAAATAAACAAGTACAAAACTTAATACTTTTGAAGCAACAAAAATATATTTATTCAAAAGCCAGATATTATTTACTCAACAATTGGTTAATAAAAATAAAATGAATAGGTATACGATAGTAATATGAAGAACTGAAGTGATATGAAGCGTTTTAATATTTTAAGATAACGTATTACGAAGCTATTTGATTAGTTGAGCAGATTAATATAATATTATTACTGATTTAACTTTTCTTATAATATAGAAGAGGAGAGACGATTACAATTTTTTTTATTTAAAAATAGACATTTAAATTATGACGGAAGGTGAAAAAGAAAAACTCAGGGAAATGTAAGAAGAAATTAAGGGAAAAAGGAGAATTAAGATTGGACACAAAAATTCCTAATGCGGCTATAAAAGAGAAGTAAAACCTCTAACTTTTACTAAGGATGACTATAAACTAATTTTAGACACTAAGACTTTACACAAATATTAAGGACCAATAGTAAGAAGACAAGAGGGGTTGCTCTGATAGTAAGCAATCTCTACTTCCAACTGATAACCTAGGGTAAGGGTAAGGTTTGCATACATATTACCCTCCCTATTGTTGTTGTTGTTGTTATTGTTGTTGTTGTTGTTGTAATAGTAAGAAGACAAATGTATAGAGACCAATAGCAAGATGACAAATGCGTACCTGGAATGAAATTGGAAATTTAGGAGCAAGAAAGAACGTTTCCAGCGTTAAACGTGAGAAGAAAAAGAGTTTTTATTTATTTATTAATATACATTAGAAGAAATAAGAATTCAAAATGTCAACATGTAATTAACGTCAATTTTTTTCCGTTTGAAAATTGAGGCATGTAATTACCTCATTTTAATAATGCTTAATTTCATGTTAACTAAGTAATTCCATTGAAGATAAATATATTAAATTGTATAATTTATTCTAACTTAATTGTAATAGAGTTTTCACCACACACACTAAAAGTACGTATTTAAGTTCAATTTGTTGGGCCCGTGCTACAACGGGCTAAAGCCTATCTAGTGATATAGATATGTGGTGGATAAAGGTTTGTATTACTCGCTAGCTTTTTAAAGCTAATTAAAATCTATATAAGGCCTTCAAGTTCTGAACATTTTCTCACCACTTACCTAATTTTCACAACTTATTGCTATTCTAAGGAGAACAAAATATGGGTGTTAAAGGAAAGTTGATTGCTTCAATGCAGGTGAAGTGTGAAGGGCACTCTGTTTATGATATTTTTCACGTTAATACTCATCTTATACCCAACATAAGCCCTGGTAAATTCAATCATTTTGAGATTCATGAAGGTGAAATAGGAAAGGTTGGTTTGTTTGCTAGCAAGAAATATAACGAAGGTAACACACATCCCCACCTCCCTCTATTTCTCTATATATAAAGATTACGGATGCTACTTTTTCAAGAAATATTTTGAGGAAAGGAAAATAAATTCTTTTCACTTGTAGGTGGAAATTATTTTCTCAGTTAAAACAATGTTAACTGTTAATTTTATTTTACTTGCTCCAGCTAACACTTTGACATTATTATTAATCTTTAACACTCAAAAGTTTGATAAATTGTTATTATTATTTATAAATAACTTTATATTATTATCAGTGTTTAATATATGTTTTTTTGAGATTCATAAAAATAATTCCATTTCGGATAATTTTTGTAGAAAATGAAAATTAAAAACAAAGGCAAGAAAAGAAATATGAAATATTTATTTTGTACATATTTATATCTTTTATGAGAAATGGACAGTTGTGCATTATTTTCGTATTTTAATAATTATAGATGGAAGAGAGATGTTATGAAGCATAGAATTGAAGCCACCGATCCTCAGAAGAAATCAGGCACTTGGAAAGTAAATTGAAGGAGATTTATTAGAATTATAATAATCCTTTACTATTAGCATATCTATTGAAGACCAGTGACTACATGGACATTTGTGTACGAGAAGAAAACTGAAGATACTCCTGAGCCCCTTGCTTTTATGGGTGTACTCCTTGATATCACGAAAGATGTAGAGGGTCACCTTCTCAAGAAAAGAATATATATATATATATATATATATATATAGTGTGTGTGTGTGCGCGTGTGTGCTTGTGTTGTGTGATGACTATTTGGCAATATTTGGCTCGTTCTTTAGCCAGCCAGCATGTGAAATAAATAATGTTGTGTGATGTAAGACAGTCTCCTTTTCTATGATTGAATAGTATTTGTAAAAGATATTGTGGAATTTTCGAGTCCGGCCGTGTTGAATGAATTTTATATATGAATGATTGAATTTGTTAGAAAGATAATATGTACAATAGAATTTAGCTCGAGGTATGAATACATTATCCCTTAAGAATATTTTGCCTGTATTAGTAAATAAGATAAACTAGGGGAGTTATATGAGTTATACTTCATTTGGTGCTGATAGAGTGTTTGGGTGGGGTCATGTGATGTTGGGAAGCACATTCACATTTCTTCTGGGGAAAAAGGTCATATTTACCCTCTTGTCCATGTTTATTCTCAGTTTCACTAACGATACAAATATGCCCTACCATTAAGAAAGTAGACAAGAATACACCCAACTCTAGCCGCCTTCCACTATGAATAGGGACCCCCTCAATAAAAAAATACCTGGTAATTAAATAGGTCACCCTCATTTTCTTATTAATATTTTTTTTCCATCTATATTTTTAATTTTTGTCCTTTTCTCTCTTTCCTCTCTCCTTTACCCTACCTTCAACCTTAGAATCCCTCCCATTATCTTCCTTGTCTCCCACTGATGACGTCAAATTTACTACTAAAAAGTTAAAGGGACAAGTCTCACGCCAATATAATTTATCCAACTATGAGTCGGGAATCGAATCCCACAGAGAATAATATGTAGGGGATTAGTTGGCGTGTAAGAGAATGTATCACTATTATTGCTAAGGCCCAAACACTAGAAAATTTTGAGGAAAATATTTATGTCTAAAATGTGAAATATACACACTAATCCAGGAAAGAAGTAAAATGATATCAATGGCTACAAGTTTATGGATACACGGGGAACTACACTGAAGTAACAATCCTCAATGTATTTCATGATTTTAAAAATATGATCGATTTATGTTTAATTAGGCTCACGTATAATTCCATGTTAGCTTCTTCCAAAGGATAACAAGACTTCCCAAATTGAATTATCCTTAAAACAATTTAAGAGATTTATGCACACCAGAATATGGGGCTGACAAGTAGTTTCAATCATATCATTAGTAGAATCTATACAGTAGGGTTAAAGCCTCATGTTTCTAGTTAATTAATCTTTATCAACCCATAAATTATCTTTTCCAGAATTAATTCGGAAGTGATGAATGTGGAGTCGTTGGAGGTATATTTGTACATCCTCCTTAGTAGATGACATATAAGAGACACAGAATTAATATATGTAACGACGCATCGATTTTGTCTCCGGTCGTTTTTGAGCTTTGTCACTTGTCGCAGTTCTTTCGTGGGCGATGACATGCCACGTGTTATGTTTATGACTAATGGGATAGATCGTTGGTTTTGGGTTTTGTAAATTTAAATGGAATTTGGAAGACAGTTTCAGTTGAATAGCCTTTGAATTTGAAAGTTCGTTTTGACTTAGTGGGAGTTGACTTATTTGGTATATTGAGCTTGGATTGGAAGTTTTTTATGATTTAGTAAGCTTCGTTAGGCGATTTTTGACTTTAGGAGCATGATCCGAAATGTTCGAGTTGGGTAGAATTAGGCTTGGAATTGGCGATGTTAATCTCTCTCTTTTT
>NW_017672623.1:28796-32594 GCF_001879085.1 Nicotiana attenuata
TGAGGGATTGGGTACGGAGACGTCTGTATTTTATCCCCCCAGAGGCTACAGAGTTAGGAAAATTTCACATCTTTTCTTTCCTGTCGTGCGGTTTGGTTTCTCAATGCTGATTGAATTTCTATTCTGTTCTCTCGCAGATGCCGAGAACACGCGCTTCCTCATCCGCTGACCAGCAGCCCGAGCCCCTAGCAGAAGCTCCCACGAGGGGCAGAGGGCGAGGCCGAGGCCATGCTAGAGGCCGAGGTAGGGGCAGAGCTCAGCCCAGAGCAGCAGCACCAGCAGCGGAGCCTCAGGTTGACTTTGAAGATGAGGTTCCGGTCCCAGCAGCTCCGGTGGTCCCAACTCAGGTCCTAGAGGGGTTTATTGCTACCCCGGTACTCCAGGATGCTCTGGTCCATCTAGTGGGCCTTATGGAGAGTGTCACCTGGGCATGCTTGCTTCCCGTAGCACCAGCCGTCTCTCAGGCTGGAGGAGGAGCGCAGACTCCTGCTACTCGCACTCCGGAGCAAGTAGCTCCCCAGTTTCAGACTCCAGCAGTTCAGCCAGTTGGAGCAGTTCAGCCAGGTGTGGTAGCCCAGGCAGGTGATGGAGCAGCTATGTCTGCCGATGCTTGGTGGAGATTGGACAGGTTCACCAAGCTCTTCACTACTACGTTCAGCGGTGCATCTTCAAAGGATCCCCTAGATTATCTAGACAGTTGTTATGAGGTTCATAGGAACATGGGGATAGTTGAGACCAATGGGGTCAATTTTGCTACTTTTCGCTTGTCTGGATCTGCCAAGACTTGGTGGACAGATTATTGTTTGGCTAGACCAGCTGGATCACCAGCCTTGACTTGGGAGCAGTTCACGCAGCTATTTCTGGAGAAGTTTCTCCCTATCACTCAGAGAGAGGCCTATCAGAGGCAGTTTGAGCGTCTCCAGCAGGGTTCTATGACCATTACCCAGTATGAGACCAGATTCATCGACTTGGCTCGTCATGCCCTTATCATACTTCCCACCGAGAGAGAGAGGGTGAGGAGGTTCATTGATGGACTTATTCAGCTGATTCGTCTTCAGATGGCTAGGGAGACTGGAGTGAGATATCTTTCCAGGAGGCGGCCAATGTGGCCCGGAGAGTTGAGATGGTTCTATCACATGGAGGTGGTCATGGGTCGGACAAGAGGCCCCGTCATTCAGGCCGATTTAGTGGTACCTCGTCTGGAGGTAGGGATTCGTATGGTAGAGGCCATCCTCCTAGGCCTTTTCAGTCGGCACTTCATGTTTCTCACGGTGCTTCAGGTGGCCGTGGTCCTCAGATGCAGCATTCTGATCAGCAGTCCTACAGTGCACCACCAGCTCCCATTAGTGCACCGCCGCTTCAGAGTTTTCGGGGTGGTCATTCAGGTCGTCAAGGCCAGCAGTCTCAGCAGCCGAGGGCTTGTTACACTTGTGGTGATATGGGTCACATTGCTAGGTTTTGCCCTCGAGCACTGAGTAGCTCTCAGTATCAGGGTTCCCGTGCCATGGTTCAGGCACCGAGTTTTCCACATCCCGCCCAGCCGGCTAGAGGTGGGGGTAGAGGTGCTAGAGGTAGAGGTAGAGGTATTAGAGGTGGAGCTCAGACCGCTAGAGGTGGAGGCCAGCCAGCAGCAGACCGGCCCAGAGATGTGGTTCAGGGTGGTAGGGCCCAGCCCCGATGTTATGCTCTTCCCGCCAGGCCCGAGGCTGAGGCTTCCGATACAGTTATTACAGGTACCATTCTGGTTTGTAACAGAGATGCTTCAGTGTTATTTGATCCAGGGTCTACATAATCCTATGTGTCATCTTATTTTGCACCATATCTGGTCATGCCTAGTGATCCTTTGAGTGCTCCTATTTATGTGTCTACACCGATGGGTGATTATATTATGGTAGATCGAGTCCATCGTGCATGTATAGTTGTGATTGGAGGTCTTGAGACTCGTGTAGATTTGCTTCTTCTAGACATGGTTGATTTCGATGTCATATTGGGGATGGACTGGTTATCACCTTATCACGCTATCTTTGGACTGTCATGCCAAGACTACTGACCTTAGCCTTACCGGGTTTACCTCGATTGGAGTGGAGAGGGACTCCTGGTCATTGTACCCGTAGTGTTATCTCCTATGTGAAGGCTCGGCGTATGGTCGAGAAGGGATGTTTGGCCTATTTGGCTTATGTTCGCGATTCTAGTGCTGAGGTCCCTTCTATTGATTCTGTGCCCGTTGTTCGGGAGTTTCCTGAGGTATTCCTTCAGACCTGCCGGGTATGCCACCCGACAGGGATATTGACTTTTGCATTGATTTGGCTCCGGGCACTCAGCCCATTTCTATCCCGTCGTATCGTATGGCCCGGCCTCAGTTGAAAGAGTTGAAGGAGCAGTTGCAAGACTTGCTCGAGAAGGGTTTCATTAGACCCAGTGTTTTGCCTTGGGGTGCGCCGGTGTTGTTTGTTAAGAAGAAGGATGGGTCAATGAGAATGTGTATTGATTACCGGCAATTGAACAAGGTTACAATCAAGAATAAGTATCCGCTGCCGAGGATTGATGATTTGTTCGATCAGCTTCAGGGTGCCAAGGTATTTTCAAAGATTGACTTGAGATCTGGCTACCATCAGTTGAGGATTAGGGCAGCCGATGTCCCTAAGACAACTTTCCGCACCCGGTACGGGCATTATGAGTTCTTGGTGATGTCATTCGGGTTGACAAATGACCCAGCAGCTTTTATGGACTTGATGAACCGAGTGTTCAGGCCTTACTTGGATTCGTTCGTGATAGTCTTCATTGATGATATTTTGATCTATTCCCGCAGCCGGGAGGAGCACGAGCAGCATCTTAGAGTGGTTCTTCAGACTCTGAGGGATAGTCAGTTGTATGCTAAGTTTTCGAAGTGTGAGTTTTTGTTGAGTTCGGTTGCATTCCTGGGTCAAGTTGTGTCAGCAGAGGGTATTCAGGTTGATCCGAAGAAGATTAAGGCAATCAAGAACTGGCCTAGACCAGCATCAGCTACAGAGATCCGGAGTTTCTTGGGTTTGGCAGGCTACTATCGTCGGTTTGTAGAGGGGTTCTCATCTATCGCAGCCCCGATGACCAGGTTGACCCAGAAGGGTGCCCAGTTCAGATGGTCGGATGAGTGTGAGGCGAGATTTCAGAGGCTCAAGACAGCTCTGACTACGGCACCAGTGTTGGTTTTGCCCACAGGTTCAGGGCCTTACATAGTATATTGTGATGCATCTCGTATTGGGCTTGGCGCAGTATTGATGCAGGATGGCAAGGTCATTGCCTATGCTTCACGGCAGTTGAAGATTCATGAGTGGAACTATCCGGTTCATGATTTGGAGTTGGCAGCCATTGTTCACGCATTGAAGATTGGGAGGAACTATCTGTATGGCGTGGCATGTGAGGTGTTCACGGATCACAAGAGTCTTCAGTATTTGTTCAAGCAAAAGGAGTTGAATTTGAGGCAGAGGAGGTGGTTAGAGTTGTTGAAAGACTATGATATCACCATCTTATATCATCCGGGAAAGGCCAATGTGGTGGCCGATGCTTTGAGTAGGAAGTCAGCCAATATGGGCAGTCTTGCTTATATTCCGGTCGGTGAGTGACCTCTTGCTTTGGATGTTCAGGCTTTGGCCAATCAGTTCGTGAGGCTGGATGTTTCTGAGCCCAGTCGTGTGTTAGCTTGCACGGTCGCTCGTTCTTCTTTATTGGAGCGTATCCGTGATCGACAGTATGATGATCCCCATTTGTGTGTCCTTAGAGACACGGTGCAGCACGGAGGTGCCAAGCAGGTTACCTTAG
>NW_017672623.1:33532-33966 GCF_001879085.1 Nicotiana attenuata
TCGTGTTCAGTGGAGAGGTCAGCCTCCTGAGGCATCGACCTAGGAGTCCGAGTCCGATATGCGGAGCCGTTACCCCCATCTTTTCCCCGACTCAGGTACTTCCTTCGTCTGTCCGTTCGAGGACGAACAGTTGTTTTAGAGGTGGAGAATGTGATGACCCAAAAGGTCATCACTTGTTTTTAAAATGAATTCTGCGTTCTAAGGCCTTAAAAACCTCTTCTAGCATCACCTCGATTTGCGTGCATAGTCCGGGTGCATAGCCGGAAAGCCTATATGTGAAAATCTGTAAAAAAAATGATAAATTTTGACTATAAAATGAATTAATTTGACTTCGTTCAATATTTTGGGAAAACGACCCGGACCCGTCGATTTGTACGGTCCCGGACGGAGTCCGTACGGAAAGTAATGGGACGTTCGTACGTATGCCCGGAACG
>NW_017672623.1:36594-48579 GCF_001879085.1 Nicotiana attenuata
AAAAAATATATGTAACCCAACCAATTTATACTATAGGTGTTAAACGTGTGGGCCAGGCCGGGCCGGGTAGGAAAAAGTTGAAACCGTCCGGGTTTCGAATCGGGCCGGTTACGGGTTAGGGGTTACCAGGCTTACCGGGTTCAGGTCCATCCGGGTAAAAAATGAACCATAAAGGTTACGGGTCCAAGGGGCCGGGCCGGGTTAGTGTAATTTTTTTTTTATTTTTGTATAACTATTGTAAGTTATATTAATATAAAGTAAAAATATAAAGAATACAATGAAGATGGGAAAAAAATTGCACTTATAAATTGCAAGTGCTACATTTATTTCAAAATTCAAACTTACAAATTGAAAGGTTTACATTTAGCAACAAGTAAATTAACGAAAAAAGAGTAAATTCAAAGGCCCCATTATTAAAAAAATAAAAATAAATAAAAAAAATTAAGCTAGCCGTTATACCGGTCCGGTCCGGGCCGGTTAACCAGTTGAACAGTAAAAACCGTTGACCGGGTTTGACTGGTCCGGTTAACCGGTAGGAATTAAGTAGACGACCCCCTTCTACCGGTCCGGGCCGATTCAGGTTTTAACCGATCTGGGCCGGTCCGGAAACGGGCTGACCCGGCCCGTTAGACACCCATAATTAGACAATAAATGTTGTTGAACTAGATACTTTTCTGCCAACTGCTCAAACTTCACTATGGAATGAACAATCTCAACCAACCATATTTTGAAGATGGCTGCTTCGAGTATTTCCATTTTGTTATGTTCCCTATATATAACCAAATAATTTCTCAATGTAAAATTATTATATTTATATGGGCCAAAAATATCTTTGATATGGACAAGTTACGTCGGCACAATTATAGTCTTCATCGATCGCCATGTGTCACTACTAGAAATGCAGACTTTTTTCACGAAAGAATCGGTGGAAAATCTGTATGAAATTTCAATATTCCCACGACATTCCCAGGGGAGACGCTCAGTGAGAATATGGCTGGTGGGAAAATAAGTTCCTAGGACATTGGTGGGTAATTCATATTTTCCCACGAACGTCGTGGGAAAAGTAAGATAATATAATAATTTAATTTTCTTAGGTTTCCCACCGAATCTGAGAGATATATTAAAAATAATTTAGATCTTTTTTTATTTTACACATGGAAGCATGTATTATTTTTTGTTTTACACATCAACTCAAATAATTTGTGAAGAAAAACCTGTAAATACATAGCACCAACCCATATAAAAAAAAAATAGACCAAACTAACAAGAATAAACCAACCTAATATTGTGTTTTAACAAATTCATTGTTTCTAAGACGAAACAAATAAAGACTTAGGTTTAATTAGATTATACATGTACAAGAAAACAACAATAAATTTTTTACTACTTTTTCGTTAATTCAAAATTTAATATTATACTAATTGGAAATAACATAATAATACATACAAGCTATCAAAAAAAATTTGCACCATAATTGTTGATATCCAATTTTGCCCTCATATTCTTCCAAATAGTATATATATTTTTAAAATATCAATTTGTGTTATTATTTAATTTATAAGAATTATACATGTATTTTCCATAATTTTCAGTAATTTTTAGAGATTTAAAATTAATTTTCTTTCATTTAAATTGCTTAAATATTTATTGATTATCCCTTTAAATTATGCATGATGACTTATCATCCAAATTTGTTATTCATACCCACATACATTCTTTAAATATTTTTACTTCATTTTTACATAATTGAATTCATAGTTCTTAGCTGTTTACATAAATTTTGCATTAATAACCTATCTTCTACATTGGATTCATTATATTATTTATACTAAAATATCCTTTCTTATATTTTTATAATATTAAGATATTATTTTAAGTATATAAATGCATAAATAACATTTTTTATCATTTATTAATCACTTTTATATTTTTATTTTGATAAGTTTCATGTATTTAAATTATAGCCTATTTTTCAAGACAATTTCAGACCACATTAGTGGTCAAAATTCCCCAAAAATCCCTAGCCTAGTCCGCCCCAGTACAAACCAAATAACCCGTTCTCCTAACCTGCCCAATCTCCTCTCAATCCAGGTCGTTGATCTCAGATGATCAACGACCCACAATGAAACCCTACTTCCTCTTATATCCCAACCCTAACCCTAGAGACCCATTTTCTCTGCCCAGCCGCCCCTCTAATTTCTCTCATCTCTTCACTTGCCTCTGGTAATCCTAGCCGCATATTCCCAAATCTTCTTTGATTCCAACCCAAACATGGAATCGATCCATGATTTAGTTACCTACTTTGTGATATTCTGCTATTATACGCGTGTCTATGGTGTTACTTAGTTCTTGCCCTATTTTTGGCAAGACCTACTTCTAAAAAAGGGGACCGATTTACCTTGATTTCGTGAAGATCTGGACGACCTTTTGTCTATATTCACACTACAATGAATGATTCTTGCATTATTGGTTCGATTCAAGGCCGTTGGACCCAACTGGGGTTTGAGGTTTTCCTTTTTCTTTACTGATTTTCGATTGCATGTGATATTCTTTCCTTTCTTGTGTGTTTAATTTCGCTACAATGAATGATTCTTGCATCATCACTACTATTGCACTCAATATATTTCCCTCACCGTTCATCTTCTCTGAAAGACTTGGCTGTTTGGCCGGCTGAAAGCCAAGGCCATACTATTATCAATGTCACGACCCAAAATCTAACCATGGTCGTGATGGCGCCTATCGTGTTACAAGGCAAGCCTATTCCCAAAATATTATTACTAATTTGATTATAAGAATTTAATAGAACATTTCCAATAATTTAATTCCTGATAAACTAAACCAGCTCTAAATATAAATAATACAAAATACAGAAATGAGTCCCAAACATCAGGGTGTCACTAAGTCATGAGCGTCTAAAACTATAAACTAAGATATATAAACTGTCTAACTGTCCAAAACAAGAAATGACAAGAGGAGTAACAAGGTCCTGCGGACGCTGGCAACTACCTTGCAGTCTGCAATTAAAATCGGCCTGAACTCAACGATCGCCGCGCTCTCATTCACCTGGATCTGCACATAAAGTGCAGGGTATAGTATGAGTACAACCACCTAAGTAATAACAAAAATAACAAAGGAATTGAGCAGTAGTGACGAGCTGAGCAAAATAGTTCAATTATTTATTTTTCACAATTTTAAAAATAACAGGAATAAACAGGTAAATTTCATAACTCAGTAAATGCCAAAAAGAAATTTAACAGATAAGTGCAGCAACAACAAAAGTAAATGCAACCTCACAGCAATGTCACTCAATCACTCAGCACTCGCACTCAGTACTCAACACTCAACACTCAACACACTCAACACTCTGCGCTCGCTGGGGGTGTGTACAGACTCCGGAGGGGATCCCAAAGCCCAAGCGCTAAGCACGGACAACTTACGTGCTACCATATCAATACCTGGATCCGCACAGTCAACTCACGTGCTATGCGGACAACTCACGTGCTATGGTATTAATATTCTCACAACCAGGCCATCATATCAATACCTGGATCCGCACGGTCAACTCACGTGCTACGCGAACAACTCACGCGCTATGGTATAAATACCTGGACCCGCAAGGTCAACTCACGTGCTACGCGGACAACTCACGCACTATGGTATAAATATCCTCTCAATCAATCCATCGGTCTCACTTAATGATGTACCTCACTAGCCTCACCATCATCAACAAATAATGGGACACAACGCACATCAAGTATCACAGCATATTAGCAAATAATAGAGACGGAGGTAAAGATATACAATAATTTCTATGATTGAGTATAATTAATGTGGGCATGAATAAAGCCTAAACATGAAGGCAAACAAGTTCAACAACAAGTAAATACATAACCACAGATAATAGCCATTAGGCCTCACAATCTCACGGGACGGACCAAGTCTCAATCCCTCGCGGTGCACACCCACACGCCCGTCACCTAGTGTGGGTATCACCACCAAACAATCACATGATATTAATTTTTCCGGGTTTATACCCTCAAAGCCAGAGTTAAAACTGTTACTTACCTCAACAGCGTAAAATCCTACTCCGGGATGTCCTCGTCCCTCGATTCGTTCTCCAAAAGCTTCAGATCTAACAATAATCAGAAAACTACTATCAACATAGTCTAAAGAATCGAATTACACAACAAAAACTACATAAACATGCCAAAAATCCGAAATCGGCCAAAACCCGGACCCCGGGCCCACATCTCGGAATTAGTGAAAAATGGAAGAATAATAATCCTCGTCCTCTCCCGAGTCTAACCATATAAAATTTGTCAAAATCGGACTCCGTTTGGTCCCTCAAATCCTCACTTAAAACTCTCAAAAACTCAAACCCTAACTCCCTCAATTTCACTTTGAAATCATCAATCAAATCCCAAAAACGAAGATGGATTCATAAATTATAATCAAAACGAGTAGTGAACACTTACCCCAATCCATATGGTGTAAATCGCCTCCTAAATCGCCCAAATCCGAGCTCCCCAACTCAAAATATGACCGAATGAACAAACTCTAGTTTTGTTTATTTTTCTACCAGCTATTCTACCTCGCTTCTCATGCCAAACGATCCCGAATCTCGTATTTTATGCCTCCAATGGATTCCCTGTGAAACTCTAGTCAAGTTAGGATTTTTTGAATCTGTGACGACCCGACCCGTCGTCTCATGAGTCACCGCTCTGTTTTCCCCATTTTCTGCTTTTTTATGCTTCACTATTAGTGTCTTGGGTGATCGAGTTGGTTTGGAGTGGTTTCAGTAGGAAATGAGACACTTAGTCTCTTTAAGGAAAGCTTAGCTTGGAAAAGTCAACCGGATGTTGACTTATGAGTTAGAGGGCTCGGATGTGAGTTCCGATGATTCGATTAGCTTCGGGGGATGATTTTTGACTTAGGAGCGTGATCGGAAATGATTTTGGAGGTCCGGTGTAGAATTAGGCTTGAATTGGCGAAGTTAGTATTTTGGCGAATTCCGGTTGATAGGTGAGATTTTGATCCGAGGGTCGGAATGGAATTCCGAGAGTTGCTGTATCTTCGTTAGGTGTTTTGGTTGGGTTGTGATCAAATGCGTGTTTCGGAAGTTTTAAAAGAACTTAGGCTTGGATTTGACGGGAGTTGATGATTTTGGTGTTGTTTGATGTGTTTTGAGGATTGAAACGAGTTTGGGTGATGTTTTAGGATGGGTTGGCACTTTTGGTTGAGGTCCCGGGGGCCTCGGGGTGATTTCGGATGGTCAAACAGACCAATTCTAGCATTTGGATGTTGCAGATTTTCCAGTTGATGCGTTGCAGAGGTTTTGTTCATCGCGGTCACGTAGAGGAAAATTGGGAGGCTGGAATTTTGTTCATCGCGTTCGCACTCAGTGGTTCGCGATCGCATAGGTCTGAGAGCTAGTGCTTCGCGTTCGCGGGAGGCTACACGCATTCGCATAGAAGGATTTGAAGTCTCGTAATTTTTGTTCTTCGCATTCGTGTCACAAGGCTCGCGTTCGCGTAATTGTATCAGTTAAAGCATCGCGATCACGGGTGAGGCACCGCGTTCGCGAAGGGTAAAATGGGTCAGTGGAATTTTTGTGCATCGCCAACGCGAGAAGGCCCTCGCGTCCGCATAGAAGAAATTGTCACCTGGGCAGAATAGTTTTTAAGTCATTTCCTTCGCGAGTCTAAGTTAATTTTCACCATTGTTGAGCATCCTTGAGAAGTTTTGGACGGGATTTGAAGAGGGTTTCGGCTGGGATTGATTCGAGGTGAGTCCTTGTGAGCACGTGATTTTTGCCCTAAGCAATAAATTCCCAAACTTCAAACAAAAAAAAAAATTCTTTAGTATTTTATAATTTTTTGTGAACTTTGTGGCATTTTTGGTAATTGTTGCATTTTTATTTGTGCACTTTAATTCATATGAAAATACAAAAATATGCATTTTTGCATTTAGGATTTAATTTCACATTTTTAGATTAGTAATTAAGTTGTTTTAGAATAAAATACAAAGAAAATAACAAAAGTGGTCCTTTTTGCAGTTTAGTATCTTAGTTGGCAGTTAAATTAGGAATTAGTGTATGAAAATTAGGAAATCTAATTTTAATTTGGTTTTAAGCTTTAGTTTAGCATTTTAACAAAATCAGAAAATATAAAAATACAAATTGAAATACAAAGAATTAATTAAAAGAAATAAAAAGAGCAAGCAAAAGAAAAATTACAAAAGGGTGGTCTTAATAAGAGACCAAAATTGGGCTCATTTCAATTTAACCAAACCTCAGCCCAAATAAAAATCAAAAGGACCCAGCCCAACCCATCTCCCTGACCCAGTCCGGTTCAACGACTCCCCGAAACGACAACGTTTTGGCGTTGATCAATCCTGGCCCTTCATCCCCTTTAATCTAACGGCCGTGATTCCATCTTGCTGATTAAATAAAAATGTCCGAAAAATATTCATTAACCCTAGACAAATTTCATCTTCCTCGTACTCCTGTTCCGCCACCGTCCGCCGCCGGCCAGAAATCGCCTCCGCCGGCGGCGATTCCCCAATGAAGCCCAAAATTACACCACAGATGCCTCTCCATATCCTCTTTCCATATCTTGCCATAATTTCACTCAAATCCCAGCCGAACGGTTCGAATCTTGAATCGAAATTCTCCGGCCAAAACCCTAGGTGACCCAATCCCGCCCAAATTAACACCCTAGGGTCACCTCCCCTCACTCATCTCGATTCCGTCGTCCTTATCCCTCGAATGCCATGCAAATCCCTCGAATTTTGAATCTGAAAAATTCTAATTCGAGACTCGAGCGTGCAAGGTTTCTGTTCTGCTTTTCCTTGGAGCTTTTGGTATGGTTCCGTCTCCTAATAATGTTATTCGTTTGTTCTTGCTAGGAACAAAAGGATTAATGTTATTTGAGGATGGAATCAGAAAGCCGAGTTTGGATTCGAGCTTTTAGGATGGCCGGGTTTTCTTTCAAATCTAGGCATTTCCTTAATTTTTCCTTATCTGTTTTCTTTCGAGTGACTGTTATGTTCAATGAGATTTTTGCTATTTTGTTCATGATTAATTTGCTTAGGGTTTATGCTGATTTTAGTCGATCCTGTTCTTAGTGTTCGTTTTAGTTCATATTAGGTTAGCTTTAATTCATGATACAATAAGTTGGATTATGCCTTTGATTATTTTTGATTCCATGAGTTGTGTTTCTGACTTTGGTTCTGATTCTTGGTTAATCTTGTTTTGTGATGTTAGTTTAATTTTATTTCGAATCTATTTTGATAATTGAGTTTAGCATTGATTGATTATAGCTGATAGTTCAACTAGTGTTAGTAATTTTAGGTTGAATTCAAGGGTAGTTTAGACATTTAAGATTGGATAGCACATGGTAGTTGAAACTAGAATCTCCTAGGACCTTCCAAAGCAGGACTTTAGTGTAACTTCAGTAATTTTAGTGTGTTAACTTGAGAAACAAGTCAGTAAAGAGAGGACTAATCTGAAAATAAAATAGGGACTAGAGGAAATGAAAATTGGGGCTGCCCTCATCTTTGCCTATAAAAGGCAGCCTCTAGTGCCTTGAAGAGGAAGTTTTTCAGCTCTAAAATTCCCCCCCCCCCCGAAAAAAAGTGACTTCTAAGTCTCAGTATCTGATTTTGAAATTCACATTCAAACCAAACAATAGAAACCTACTAGAANTATAAACTATCTAACTGTCCAAAACAAGAAATGACAAGAGGAGTAACAAGGTCCTGCGGACGCTGGCAGCTACCTTGCAGTCTCCAATTAAAGACGGCCTGAACTCAACGATCGCCGCGTTCTAACTCACCTGGATCTGCAAATAAAGTGCAGGGTGTAGTATGAGTACAACCACCTCAGTAGTAACAGAAATAACTAAGGAACTGAGCAGTAGTGACGAGCTGAGCAAAATAGTCCAATTATTTATTTTTCACAATTTTAAAAATAACAGGAATAAACAGGTAAATTTCATAACTCAGTAAATGCCACAAAGAAATTTAACAGATAAATGCAGCAACAGCAAAAGTAAATGCAACCTCACAACAATGTCACTCCATCACTCAGCACTCGCACTCAGCGCTCAACACTCAACACTCAATACACTCAACACTCTGCGCTCACTGGGGGTGTGTACAGACTCCGGAGGGGCTCCCAAAGCCCAAGCGCTAAGCACGGACAATTCACGTGCTACCACATCAATACCTGGATCCGCACGGTCAACTCACGTGCTACGCGGACAACTCACGCGCTATGGTAGCAATACCTGGACCCGCACGGTCAACTCACGTGCTACGCGGACAACTCATGCGCTATGGTATTAATATCCTCACAACCAGGCCCTCGGCCTCACTCAGTCATGTACCTCACTAGCCTCTCCATCATCAACAAATAAGGGAACACAGCCCACATCAAGTATCATAGCATATTATCAAATAATAGAGACTGAGGTAAACATGTACAATAATTTCTATGACTGAGTACAAATAAATTGAGCATGAATAAAACCTAAACAGGATCTCTAACATGAAGGCAAACAAGTTCAACAACAAGTAAATACGTAACCATAGATAATAGCTTTTAGGCCTGGCCTTACGGGACGGACCAAGTCTCAATCCCTCACGGTGAACACCCACACGCCTGTCACCTAGCGTGGGTATCACCACCAAACAATCACATGATATCAATTTCTCCGAGTTTATACCCTCAAAGCCAGAGTTAAAACTATTACTTACCTCAACAGCGTAAAATCCTACTCTGGGATGTCCTCGTCCCTCGACTCGGTCTCCAAAAGCTTCAAATCTAACCATGATCATAATACTACTATCATCATAGTCCAAAGAATCGAATTACACAATAAAAAATACATAAACACGCCAAAAATCCGAAATCGGCCAAAACTCGGCCCCCGGGCCCACGTCTTGGAATCAGTCAAAAATGGCAGAATAATAATCCTCGTCCTCTCCCGAGTCTAACCATATAAAATTTGTCAAAATCGGACTCCGTTCGGTCCCTCAAATCCTCACTTAAAACTCTCCAAAACTCAACCCCTAACTCCCTCAATTTCACTTCGAAATAATCAATCAAATCCCAAAAACGAAGATGGATTCATAAATTATAATCAAAATCGAGTAGGGAACACTTACCCCAATCCATATGGTGAAAATCTCCTCCAAAATCGCCCAAATCCGAGCTCCCCAACTCAAAATACGACCGAATGAACAAACCCTAGTCTTGTATATTTTTTACCAGCTATTCTGCCTCGTTTCTCAAGCCAAACGATCCCGAAACTCGTATTTTATGCCTCCAATGGATTCCTTGTAAAATTCTAGTCAAGTTAGGCTTTTGAATCACTCAATTTGACCTTATAACGAAGGAGATATGTAGGTTTTAATATTTGTAAATAGTGCAGATTTTTAAATACGCTGCTAGTGGCAATTTCGTAATTACTCTGAAAAAAATCTGGCAACCTAATTTTTAGTAAAATGACCATAAAATCCTCATACGATGTCCAAATTCGATGATTCTTTTTGCTACGGGTCCGTAATTACGATACGGATCTAATGCTTCAATCAAAAAAGAAATCGGAGCTCATTTGTTCAATATGATATCATTTATGCTTGAAGAAATGGCGTCGAAACATAAGAAAACGAGCGCAACACAACCCAAACCTATCCGAAACTCACCCGAGGCCCTCGGGACCTCAACCAAAAATTCCAACAAGTCATATATCACTACCCGAACTTAGTCGAACCTCCGGAACACCCCAAAACAACACCAAAATACCAAATCAACCTCGAATTCAAGCCTAAGACTTTTAAACTTCCAACTTTTGCCAATTCAAGCCTAATTCTCCACGGACGTCCAAATTATATTCCGGACACACTCCTAAGTCTAAAATCACCAAACGAAGCTGATCGAATCATAAAAATCCAAATCCGAATTCTTTTACTCATAAGTCAACTTCCGGTTGACTTTTCTAACTTAGCTTTCTAACTAAGAGAACAAGTGATCATTTCACTCCAAAACTACTCCGAACCCAAACCTACCAACTCGATACAACTCAACACAGCTGAACAACATATAAATAAGCATAGATGGGGGAAATATGGCTATAACTCTCAGAACGAACGATCGGGTCGTTACAATCAACCTCTTCCGGTGCAAGCACTGCTCGGGGCCCTTACGAGGCTCTTGTGAACTCTGAAGCATAGGAGAATCTGGGGTTCTTGCTACCAGTATTCTAAGCTCCTTGTTATTCTTTTGCTCGTTTAATTTCGTTATTGGTTAGTTTCCTTAACTCTTGCAAAGTTAACTATTCTCCTTTTGTTTATCTCTATGTGTTCTATGTGTTAGAAATGTTTGATTCTATAAGCATGATTCAGTTTTCTTTGTTATTTATGAGTCCCTGATGCTGTACTGTCATAGTATTATTCTACAGTTCCCTGTAATTCCATGTTCGTTCTTAGTTAAATTCATTAGGTTTCAGCACATGTGAAATGTTTTCATTACTGGAATGGATTCCAACCTTTTCTTAGTTTGTTTTAGACTAACGTGTGTTCTATGCTATATCCTACACTTCTATGTTTGTATTCTAGACTTTGTGAAGTCTTTTGTCCAATAAGATAGACCTTTGAGACTATGTTGATTAGATGAAGCACGTTTCCATTCAAGCTCTGTTACATGTTTGGTTTAGGATGAATTCTAGGATAGAATTGCTATGTAGTCCTTCCTGCTTCTAGGCAATTGGATGCAAATAGTTAGGCTTGCTTGTCTCATTCCCTTTTTTTGACACTGCTGAGGTTTTTAGTAAGTCATTGCTATTAGTGATGCCACGCTTCATGTGATCACTATCATAGGGAACTGCTCTCCGACAATAACTGTTCAGTATAAGACTCACTTGTTTGGAATCTATCTCTGACCCATGATGGCTAATGTCTTGATTGCTGAGAATCAGTATGTGTATGTTTGTCCTTTAAACTTGTCTTCCTCAACCTTATTAATGAGTTCAGTATGCTACATCCTCTTCTCTGTTGAATAATTACTCGATTATGAACTTATGTTATTAGTTTTCTATCTCAAACTCACCCTGTTAAAGTTTATTGATTCTCCTAGTCCTCATGTTCAAAACCTCCCTTTATTTCTAAAAATACAAGTTCTAATGTGCTTTGTGTGAGTTCTGTCAATGTTTATGATTCTGTATCTATGTCCTAAAATCACTGTTAGTAGGTTTCAGAGTTGTTTACTTGATTGTCATGCGTAGTTTGTTAATTGGTGTTAGGGGTGTTCATAAAAACCCGAAAAATCGAACCAAACCGAAGACCAAACCAAACCAATCAAAAAAAACCGATACTTTTTGGTTTGGTTTGGTTTTGGTTTTGAATTTAAAAACCGATCAAATTTGGTTTGATTTTGGTTTTAGTCAAAAAATCGAAATAAACCGAACCAAACCGACTATAGGTGTAGCTATTTCAAATTTGTTACACACACACACACACACACACACACACACACACATATATATATATATATATATATACATATATATATATATATATACATATATATATATATATTTATTTATTTATTTATACAAAGTTTCAAAAAATTTATGGTGAATATTAATCGTTTGCACTTTTAGTATAATTTTTTACCTAGTTTGATTGGTAGTTTTCTTTTATTAAGTGTATGAATCCATTTCATGTTAAAAAAATATATTTTTAATTGAGTCCTTAAATTATTCATCACTATTTGATTCAATTATCATCAATATATTTTAGTAAATAATAGATTTCTCAAAGGGCAATTGATTTGATAGTGTTACGTTGAAAATGTGGCCGGAATATGTATTGGTAGTGTATGTCTCACAAGTTTTAGACAGCCTAACATAAAGATAGTCTAGAATATGATGAAAGGTAAAAGATAGAAGGAGAAATCGGGTCTGCGGACGCCATGCAGCTACC